>NC_089744.1:72986255-72994311 GCF_040412425.1 Macrobrachium rosenbergii | reverse complement strand
AGGCAGTTAATTAACAAAAATAAGCATTACACTGCTACAGAAGTTTCTAAAAAGATTCTTTGACCTAATAAAAATCCGGAATAGCAGATGGTAAAAGTTCGTTTTACAAATACAGAAGAACTAAAGCCAAATTAATTAATTAAAACTCCACCTATGTTTTACGTCTGGAAATTAATTCAGAAATGCTTCTTTACTTTGTTGTAGTTAATATCAACTGGTGGAATTCATTACACTCATCTGAAACAGGCAGAGGAGATTTCTTCCAGTGAATTTCGTACAGGATAAGTTATACCTCCACTCCACCCAACCCTCCCTCCCTCCTCACCCCCCTCATGCATCAAAGCTGAATTCCCTCTCCTGTTTAATTTTCTTTTTTTTTATCGTTGGATAAACATGATGCTCAGCAGATTCCAGTTTCCAAGGGCACAGGTTTATTTCTATGATATAAAAGGATTTGAAAATGCTTGATTTTGGAGCAGGAATACATTTGTATATGAATGTAAATTCAGTTGAATGAACAAACACGGGCAATATGAAACTTTTAAACAAGTCATTTCATATATGACCTTCCAGTCCTCCAAGATAAATATAACACAAGTACCATATATGAACATATATGTACTCCATAACTTTATGTAAACCATTATATGTTAATATAGTTATTACTTATTAGAAGGATTTAGAATGTATATGTTTTAATATATAAAACTATTTTCCGCATATATGTACATTTTTATGTTTTAGATAATATGTGAGTAAATAACACAGTTTTCTGAAATCCATCCAGTGTGTCTGCCCGTCTGTGAGTTTTATGGCCGCATTCATGACCTTAAAATCTGAATCCTCCAAATAGCCATCTGACCATAATCATAAAACTAGTCATTGCAGCCCTCTAGATATAATCTCAATAACTTAACCTTATATCTAGTAAAACCATTAAAAATTAATATACTTATTAAGGATTTAGGAAGACACAGACACAATAGTTTTTTAATATAGCAAAACTATTTTTTCCGCATGAATTACAGAATTTTTTTGTAAACATTTTCTCTGTTTATATAAAAAAATTATGATAAAGTAGATGGGAAAACTGCATCTAGACATTTTTATTTTTAATAATTGAAATGATATACAAAACTCAGCTCGTGTCACGTACTAAATTACTTCCATTTTAAAGGAGAAATTGCATTCGAGATCAATTCCAGATTGATTAACTTTAAAAAGTTTTCTAATAAATCATTAACTTTCCATGGACTTGCTTGTAATCAATAATAGATGTAAAAATTAAAATATTTTAAACTTAGTAAAGGGAACGTGTACACTGCTGAAAAATATTTTGCTTTTTATGCTACTGCAACCTTCTTCTTTCTTTCTTCTTCTCTCTCTCAACAACCTTACATGCACTGTTGGCTATACTCGTATGACAACATTTTTTCCTTTTCCTTGTAATCTTGATTCCCCATCCTACTTGCCAGGTGCCCATATATTCCGATTTTTTTATATGCACTCTCCATTTCCCCTTTTAGTTTTCTCTGTAAGAAAACTATTGTGGGCGGCTTGTCTGTCCATCCGCACTTTATTCTGTCCGCACTTTTCTGTTCGCACTTTTTCTGTCCGCCTCAAATCTTAAACTACTGAGGCCAGAGTGCTGCAAATTTGTACGCTGCTCATCCACCTCCAATCATCAAACACCAAAAATGCAGCCCTAGCATCAGTAGGTTTTGGCTTTATTTAAGGTTAAATTTAGCCATAATCGTGCTTCTGGCAACGATATAGATAGGCCACCACCGGGCAGTGGTTAAAGTTTCATGGGCCGTGGCTCATGCCGCATTTTCGAGACCAGCAGATACATCTATTTGCTGGTGGCCTTGATTATCACTGTACAGAAAACTCGATTGACCTGAAGAAACTTCGGCACATTTTTTTCTTTTTTGTTTAGCCTAAAAATTCTGAACAATCCTTGACTTTCTGAACGAGGGTCAACTACTCGTACTATCAAATGTTTTCACTTTCTAGGCGTTATTCTACGAGTTCCAAACTAAATCAAGTGAAACGAATTAACGACGTACATTGAATTTTCTCCTTTGCTTTGGCCGTTTATTAGCCAAAGACAAAGAGAGAGAGAGAGAGAGAGAGAGAGAGAGAGAGAGAGAGAGAGAGAGAGAGACAGACAGACAGTGATCTCATTGAGTGTCTAGTTCATTTTGACTTACATAATTTTTTTGTATTTGTTAGGCAACATTTTTATTTAACCTATAAAATCATTATAGAGGTTTGCCTTTAATCTCTTTATTTAATTAACTATGGGAAACAAAACAAAAAATTCTTCTTATTAAAACCACTGAATCGACGCCAGCATGTTAACTGCTCCTATTCTCGGTATGTTTTTTGTAATCGAGACTGATTGTCTTTAATAAGAAAACTTTTTTGAAAAATCTTTTAAGAAAACGTAGATAGTTTTTAATTAATCACTCTCATCATTAGTGATTTTTCATACGAAAAATGTCAATTACCATATCTTTTTGAATTAATTGTACTCAAGTTGGTAAAATGTCAAAAACAATAATAGATACACATTAAATATTATGCAGGTTCAGAGAGTTGCACTGCAATACTTCAGCCTAACCAGCCAGCATCTTTAAGATTCGTTTTTGTAATGAAAACTCAACGAGGGAACTTCATGTCCTCGGAGGAATTTCTCAATGATAATTAGGACGTTCCAAGTTAATGATACTGGTTCTTTATTAAAGTGTTGGTGTCTAGGTCTTTGACATATACTAATTTATAGCGCTTACTCACGAAGTTTAGCTCAAATTCCAAAACACTCGGGACATATTTCCAAAAGTGTCTTTGGAAATCTCGATTCGTAAGTTAGTATTCGATATGAAAATTATATTAAAACTGAAGTATAACTGAGCAATTAATATAAAAGTAATCAAATAAAATATAATAACGGTATTACCTCATGAAATCCCTTTGGTAACAAATCCCTTTCAGGGCTGGTTACGTAAAGACAACTGTAAAATGTCTTTATTCCTTGGAATAAATAAATAGATGAATAAGTAAGTAAGTAAGTAGGTAAGTAAGTAGGTAGGTAAGTAAGTAGTAAGCAAATAAAATAAGCCACCGTGCTCAGTAACAGCGCACCTATTTATAATCATGACAGGACCTTCCTGAGAGACCAAATTCGTTTGTTCCTAAGCAATACACTAGTCATATTCAGTCTCTTGTCTATTAAGAAATGTGTTATTCATATTTGCCATACGACGCGTGTGTCCTGCGCAAATATGCTTTCTTACTTGCAATGAAAAGAGAGAGAGAGAGAGAGAGAGAGAGAGAGAGAGAGAGAGAGAGAGAGAGAGAAGAAATTTTATATTTCGGATGGTTTCACTCCTTAGGGTGACGATTACCTTCTCGAGGACAGCCCTTTATGGCAGTAAACATTTTGACATAGGGATGAGCACGCTTGAATCTCTCTGTCTCTCTCTCTCTCTCCACTCTCTCACGGCTGTGACTTGCGACTGTCGACCAAGATCTAGGTGCCTAATTTAAGCTGCTCGAGCCAACAGAGGCACATTGGGTTCTAGATAACAATCCCATATCGTCTCATCTTCCGATTCGAGAATCGAAAGCTGATCAACAGCTTGTGTTAGAGAGAGAGAGAGAGAGAGAGAGAGAGAGAGAGAGAGAGAGAGAGAGAGAGAAGATAATTTCATTCCAAAAGTATTTCCTCTGTTCTAAACTTCGCCTCCATTCCTTCCAATCATCACGCAAGTGATATCAGCTCAACTTTAAGTGGTTGATAAAGTTCGATATGACGAGTAACAAGATTCTTTCTTGAGAATTTTGCTGGGAATTTTACCGCCCAGCGCCGTCTTTTTTTAGCATTAAATTTTCAAGCAATTTGAATCATATCATTATGCTGATCTGAAATAGCTCTGCTTGCGATCGTTCTTTTGGTAAGAGTTCGGTCAGTGTTTTTCCCTCTTTCTGGCTGACATATTCATGAATAATTACAGTGAGCAACTAAATGTTATATATAGTTAGTGGGTAACGAAATCCTTCTTTTAGCTGTGATAGATATTCACTTTCAAAAATAATGTAGACCTTCTGTATCAGTATTTAAAGCATTTGCATGTTACCGAACATTTGACAGAATCTCTAAGAAAATTATGGTGTTTATTATCTTAGGAGAGAGAAGTCCATCTGTTTATTCAGACAGGTGAATAGTTAATGAGTTATTGATAGGACAAAACTGCTAGGTAAATCATTAAAAAATAGTGCTCGATGAGAAGTCATTCACAAAATCAACATTATTTTTAACAATGGAAATCACGAATAATTAACAAATTTTACATGCACTTCAACTAGTTATTGCTGTTATTACTGCTACCTTTTTCTATGTCTTAGTATCGTTGGTATCCATACGTGTGATCTACGTAGAAGGCTAACAAACACAACCATCTTCCGTGTATGCGTCTGTATGTGTGGGTATGTGCTTTTCATGTAATTATCTTGCAGCATATTATTACGTCGAGAGCTTCTGATAAAAAGAAAGTTGAAGTACAAAGAAATACAGAAGTATCAAGAATCTGGTGGGCTTACATGTACAGAAGAACTGAGAGCTCTCCAGAAGTTTGAAGGGCTTTAGAGTCCTTGAGTCAAAGCAATGAATGTTCAGTGGTAAAGTGATGTATGGAGAAGAAATGAATGAAGCAGATCTCACTATATTCAAGTAGGATTTACTGAATGCATAGGCAGAATATATGACCTACTTTCCATAGTTAATCATATAAAAAAAACATATCTAGATAAGAAGTTAAGGAAACAGTGAGTGAGGAATGGACAGGATTTGATGAAATTTGTTATAGTGGGAGACTCTTTTCAAGGAATTTAAGAGAAGCAAAGCCGTTGTTATGAGAGCAAACAAATGGCTTAAAAAAATTAAAAGATAAAAATGGAGAGATGCCACCAGCCCTGATTGCAGACTTAGGTTAATTAAGCGAGAATTTTGAAGGGCTTTTAAATGAATGATTAGGAGAGAGCCAGAAGAGAAATTTGAAGGTCATAATAAGAACGTTAATGGCACTTAATATTGATTATGATAGGAAGACAAATAAAGGTAATAAAAAAAAAAAGCTTCCGGTTTTTGGCAGCATTGTAAGACTGGGGCTGCATTATGGCCTTAAGCTTATGATTAACTAATCAGCAACGGGTGTAGGGGATACCTTATTAAGAAATTGACTTCAAAGAAAAATTTAGATTGGAAAGTGTAAGAATAAATGCGTAATAGAAAACCTTGTGAGATGCGGGACACATTTTTCATGGACTCTGGAAAAGGTTAGATTGGATGAGAGATTCACCGAGTGTTTTGATGTGGTACGTTCATGTTAAAAAGGAATGGAAGATGATAACTTGGTAAAGTGTACTGTTTGGGAGCAACAGTGAAGTTTTAATAGCTTGATATTTCACGTGTTGATTTACACGTGAACTAACATATATCAGGATAACGCTCCCATGCTCCCAGAGCAGCAAAACTGGAAATTTAAACTTTCATTTACCCGCAACAATAAATCAGCATCCAGCAGAGGGAAACGAGTATGTGAGGGCTCCGTGGTAATATTCCAGGCTTGCCACTGACGTGGGAACAAAGTTTTGATTTTTCATAAAACCTGACATCGAGGTAAAAATACATATACTGTTTAATCTGAGCAAGCTTTCCCCTCACCCAACAGCTTTTCCTATTTGTTTTCTTTATTTAGAACTTGGACCAGCATTCGTTGTGTTGCTATCAGGAGAATAATAAGAATTAACACATGGAAATTATATTATATTCTCAGATAATTTGGCCTTATATTCATATGCTGGTAGCCTAGAAGCCCAATGACCTTTCATAATACAATACGACTATATAGTCTTCGTTTATTTATTATCATTTTATTTTTTTTTCTTGTGTCTTTGTATGTTGGCATAAAGACGTATGTAAAATGTATGTTCCTTAATAATGAAAACAATGAAAAATCGTTGTAAGACTAAATAAAAGAGTTCTCAAAGAACAATGCTGCTCTCTCTCTCTCTCTCTCTCTCTCTCTCTCTCTCTCTCTCTCTCTCTCTCTCTCTAAGAAACCCTTATCCTCTGCCTCCTTTCTCTCAGAAGCAAAACCTCAAACCAACAATAGGAAAACTTCTGTAAAATAAGGCCCTATTATCTAATCAGTTTAGAACGACTTAATACATTTCGTGTTACCGAGACTTAAAAAGTTTTGATTATGATCTCCAACAATGACCACTTACTGGAAGAGACATACGTTTGTAAAGCTCTAAATGTTTTCTGTTCTATTTTGATTTATCGATGTAATGCCCTAAACATTTCAGATTATAATTCATATACACTGTGAATGCTAGTTTAGCTGTTTTAATGTCAAAGATTTGCTAACGCTCTTTTCCTTAACAGTTTTGCAGGCGCGTGTTTGGAAATATTAGGCTATGTAACAAAAAAACAGAAAACTTGCTTAATATTACGATGCTGTTATTACCGGAAAAGCATATTAGTCAGTTCATTTTAGAATACTGCATATTATATCTGGCCTTGTGTTCGATATGCTATGGGGATATGTTGTAGACAGAAAATTAAATACTTTTCAAGGGAGGCCATATGGTTGTCCTGTATATTTGACTTGGTAAGGAGATGATTTTAACATTTTCCTTTGCCAGCATGTAAATATTACATTGTTTTATTTCACTGGTGCATTTATAACGTGCATAAACATGTGTCAGCATCCTTTGAAGGAAGCGCTACACTTTCAATATTATTTTTTCATCGATTAAAGTCAGTAGCAAAATTGGATTAGATTATCTAGAATTATATCTTCTTTAATATTTTAAAGACTTCTTTACTTATGGGAAATACAGACGAGGAGCTATTCATTTTAGTTAAATTTTTATGAAAGTAATTACTATTGTAATAAGAAATATAAAAAAAATATTTGATATCTTGGATTTCCATTTTTCGCGCAAGGCAATCAGACTCTTATCCCTAAGGTTGATGAACAGTAGATATAAGGGACTGTGGGGAGGGGGAGGAGGGGAGGGGAGGGGGGTGGCCAAGCAGCTAATCGTTGCAAGACATATCTCGCAGATTGGTGCGTGACCCGCCACCATTTTCATTATAGGTCACCGGCGCTTATCCAGGAGTGATCAAAAGGCTAAAATGTATGTCACAATATTATCAACGAGGGATAAATGAAAAATCCGAGTTGAATGGTTGGGTCAATGTTATTATACAAAATGGCTGTAGGTTTTGACATTGTCTACTGATACGTTACACTATATATAATGGTAAACAAAAATTCTTAATTTATTCATAATCATTCAGTGCAGTGATTGATAGCTTGTGGTTGCATTAGCGGACACATTGCAGAAATTGATTCCACAGATTCCATATTGGAACCTTGGATTTTTCCCCTCATAATAATTTTTTTAAATGTTAGGAAAAGCTGAATAGATTTAATGTTATTACAATTACAAGCTGACAACCTTTATGTGGATTTCATATGGAATGTACTTTGTCAAACCAGAGTACACGGGCCTTCCTCTATTCAAATGTTTCAATTTTCGAATTGCAATTGAAATCAAAACCATTCCCTGACAATGTACACATCATGGTTGCCATGTTTGAACGATTAATGGATACAAAATGTTTGACTCATGCTGGTCAGCAATAGCTTTGAATGAAATTCTGGACCAAAACATTTCTAAAACCCATTTCTAGCCATAGTGAATAGTACTATCAATCTGGGCCAGAAAAGTAACAGTTAAATATAAAAGAATTTTATTTTCAGTTGAGTAAATCGAACGGTACATTCTCTCTGGACGAAAATGCGCTCCCGAAAAACCAAACCTGGAATTAATAGAAAATTGATCAAACAACAAATCCCCCATCAGCCACTGGTGATATATATATATATATATATATATATATATATATATATATATATATATATATATATGTGTGTGTGTGTGTGTGTATGTGTGTGTGTGTGTGTATATGTGTATA
>NC_089744.1:72961255-72983755 GCF_040412425.1 Macrobrachium rosenbergii | reverse complement strand
GATATATAGCCTCAGCTGGGTTATAGAACGGGCAACCAACACGTTATTGGTATGAAAAAGGGTAATATTAGTACAGCAGGGCTCATTTTTATAGCACCTCCTGTGCGAAAAAAGATTGGAGAAAAGAATGTTTGTTGTGGCCTGGTTAAGTTTTTTATCATATTTTCCTGAAAGATTTCAAAAAGTCGCCTGTCCTTTTTTGGTTTCTTTCTCATTCTTCATCAAACGACAAATATGAATCCGTGAAATATTACAAGAGAGATCGCTCACAGCTTTTGCTAACCCATTTTCGTTACCATGTTATAAAAATTAGTAAGGGTTGCATGTTGAAACACTGAAACTTGAATGTGCGTAAAAATGTTAACAAAACTGAGTTTATGGAAACTGATGTTAACTTTTATGTTTATGGATAAAAATTTGAATGTTCTGGATATTACAGATATCAAATCAGAGTAACATTAAGTGCTCAGCTTATGGAAGAGTTAAGGGTGGTTCTGTTTGTGTAGCTGCGAAATGAGAGGCTGCAAAAATACAGAACCTTTTTGTAATTTTCTGTTCGCTAGAAAATCAATTGCATGTCAAAATAAAATTCTGTGATCATTAACATGAGAAATTAGCATATTTTATTTCTCGTGAATACACTGGGGATTCCAGAAATTATATTCTTATGGTCGTTAAAGTGCCAACATCAGCTATTTTTTGCTTAGCATCAGCGAAAAAAAGTTACAGTAACACTAAAATGTGATTCGCCAATTCCAGTACGTCAGACTATGGAAACAAGTCAACACGCTCAAACAAATACACACACACATATATATATATATATATATATATATATATATATATATTATATATATATATATATATATATAAATATATATATATATATATATAATATATATATATATATATATATAGCAGCAAAAAATATATGATGGACTTTAAAACAAGAGAGAGAGAGAGAGAGAGAGTGTGTATGTAGCAGTTACAAATTCCATATCGATGAAATATGAATATGGGACAGCTGAATGTCGTCCATTGTCAACGGTTCCTAACAATGGAGTATAAAAAAATGAGTTATACTTTCAATGAAAGGACCATATCAAAATAAAATTTTGAACCTGAATGTATAATTTCAAGCAGTTTATATACAGAGTGTAACCAATCCAACATGCTCACAAAACACACACACACACACATATATACATATATATATATATATATATATATATATATATATATATATATATATATATATAAAAACAAACAAAGATCTCAGTCTATATATATATATATATATATATATATATATATATATATATATATATATATATATATATATATTTATATATACACCGTGATATTTTTATTAACAAACATTAAGTTACAAATGTCGTTAAGTATCCAATTCACATACACCGTGACACCAAACATTAAGAATAAATGTACCAATTCACCCTACCTAAGGAATAATTATAACTGAAAGTGACGTTTTTGCATCGAGCCATCAAGAGAGGTATAAGCTGATACCGACTCTGCTCTACATTTGTCTGTCGAATTCTGGTTTTTATTTTGTATGTACATAGAATTGATATCCATCCACCTTTACCGTGATAGCTGATTGGTATGTTTGTAACACATAGCTACTTATGAATTTTTGTTCCATACGCCGTGACATTTTTCATATTTAAAAATATTATCCTACAGATGTCGTATAATATCAGTGAACTCTACCTCGGAATACCCTGCACCCAAGGGCAAATTGTAATTGATATACTGTACGCTTCGTCATTACCAAAATAAAAAAGGTTCTAAGCTTTTTTGTTCGAGTCGCAGTTGCTTGTCCCATATTTTGCGCGGAGATAGTTGCGACGTGTTCAGGTGCCTGCTATCTTTGTGTGCATTTCACTATACGTCCAAATTATTCTGCATCGTAATTATGAAACTATCCATACAAATGTTATAATTTTTATTTGGTTATGCTTTCACACCATAGTGATTGACTACCATCTTCTGATACGTGGCTTATAGCGGTATATGAACATTTTGTTTTACAGGCTTCATTCAAAGTAACTTTCATTGAAGATGTTATATGTTCCTACAGGCAGGAATAAATAAGCAATGAATGCAACAAAAATGGACATAAAAACATCAACATTTTCAAAGGATGAAAATTACTTTCTTTCCAGTTTTTGTTAAGAGATCTAGGAGGGTGTGTTCGTCAAAACAAGTCTACCCCTACAAGAAAAGAATGAGAGACCCATCTCTTGGAAGATATATAATTAAATATTCAGGAAAGACACACACACATGCAAACGAATTCCATATTCTGTGTGTAAATTGCTGTTTAAAGGACGAGACAAAGTGGCTGACGCAGGATTCTGCGAATTTCACTGAGGTCCGATTGTTACAAGGACTATTCAACGACGGTATTACGTCATCACGAGTCTCCTAAGGGCAATGCTGACAAGTATTATGTAAATAACAAGCAAATAGCAAGTGAATTACATAGGATTTAAGTAGGTTCAACCATATAGAGGAAAAACCTCTTAACACTGTCAAGAGGAGAACGCTACTGCATACTTTAGCAGGGAAGCGCAACTAAATATGAAGGATTTTCTCAGGAGAAGTACACGCACCACTAAATGAGCAAACCCCTTCTTTTTTCAGAAGGAGTTAAGCCGCCTTGCCTTCTAAGAAACCCCTACATTAATTTTCCTGGTAAGCACTGAAGAGGTTTAATTTTTAAAATTCTTATACATAACTGGAATATTATAGAAAGCTAGGACCTTGGAAGAAAACCGGTCAAATTTTTATATTCTCTCTCTCTCTCTCTCTCTATCTATATATATATATATATATATATATATATATATATATATATATATATATATATATATATATATATATATATATATATATATATATATATATATATATATATATATATATATATATATATATATATATATATATATATATATATATATATATATATATATGTGTATATGTGTGTGTGTGTGTATGTATGTATTTAGAGGGTTTTCTTCCAAGGCCTAGCTTTCAATACTATTCCAGTAATGTTTAAGAATTTTAAACCTTTTCAATATATATCCTATATATATATATATATATATAATATATATATATATATATATATATATATATTTTCATATATATATATATATATATATATATATATATATATATATATATATATATATCCGTTTATCTTCGATATGCGTATGAACATTGGCGTCATCTAAAAATTACTTATATTATCAAATTGTTGCGAGTAGGGTAGAGCTGCAATATTATGCCGTGGAAAGGTCCTGCTCGTCACAGGATTATACCAAGCCTTATGAGCTCTAGTCAAACAGATTCTAAAAAAAAAAAAAAAAAAAAAAATAGGGTAATTTTCCAAATGTACCTGTCTTCGTCCATTGCCACATTATTTTCATTAAAATAAAATGAATGTCTTAAATTCAAAGGGCAATTGCAGCAAAAGGACGATAGTTTTGTTAGAAAAATTGTTCTAGTGTTGTAAATTAAAAATCTGCTTTTATATCAATAAACTATGTTATTTGTAAAGGTTAAACACAAAGAGTTTCGAAAACCTGAAAAGTGTTCCTCCTCAGTGTTTACGGAAAAAGTATATATATATATATATATATATATATATATATATATATATATATATATATATATATATATATATATATATATATATATATATATATATATATATAATATATATGTATGTATATGTATATAAATCGGTGGAAAACACCTTTCAGGTCTTCGAAACTTTTCGTATTTTTTTTTACTTTTCCAAACCATACAGTTAATTATATACGGTAACTGTGGATTTTTAATTTACTACAATTTAATCACAACATTGTTAAGTTTTTTAACAATGCGTTCTAATAATGTTACATTTCCCCACATAGCTGTTATTGGTAATACATTACTCGTGTGAGAACTAATTCTCCAACGACACTGAACATTTTTTCAACAATAATTACATTCGACTGATGGTTTTGTCATTCTTCATTACAATTAGTGACACGAAAATTTTGAAGAATTGACTCTTCTGATTACTGCAGGGAAAAAGCTGGATAATGAGTTTTTAATACAGTTCAATAAAAAAAATGTAAAAAAAGAAAATATAAAGATCGTTGATTACCTACGAAAAGGATATGATTTTCTTTTGGTAATGATTGATTCGGAATCATGAATCAATCACTACTAACATAAAATCATGTACGAGAGTCATTTGCCGTAGATAATTACATTTCTTTAACTTGAAGTCATTTGATATAAACAGATTTTTACTCATTCATTAAGACTTGGTTTTTAATTTTTTCTTTACTATTATAAAAATTTTGTAATAGACGAAAAGATAATGCCACGATAATTATTTTCAAGTTTTTTACATGTCTCTCATTAAATATGTAATTCCTTTGACATCAGATGAACAGTTGCAAGTACATGAAAAAACGTTTGTATATAAGACATCCAACTGCTGTTCCTCGGGAATTAAATATACAAAACAGGAATTTTGAGGAAACCTTCTCCCTTTAATGTATAATCAAAACAGATAGAACCACTACGCCTGTGACGAGAGCGCTAATGGACCCTCTTAATATCCAGGAAATTGATATTTAGATATATTAGTACTTCACCTAATGGTAAACAGGCAGTGCGTTAGACACAAAGCTTTTTTTGAAGTTTGTGATACAAATAATTTAGGAAAAAGTGGTAAATCAGCAAGCTTATTCAAAGCCACTAATGGTCATCGATAATAAACAGAGACAGACAGACAGACAAACAGACAGACAGACAGGAGGAGAATAGTTTAGCAAACAGTATTTAGATTTTAAACGGCATATGCTCTGTTGTTTGTTTATTCCCAATTCTTTAATGGTAGTGTTAGTGATATCCGTACTTCGTACCCCAACATAAACATCCCTAGGGGAAGTAACTGTAAATATACATTTGTAATGTATTTTATTTCTCTTGTTAATTGTCATCAAGAGCAGCCATGACAAAATATAGTATCGTAAAATGTGCCTTTTTTAATGATAATTTATTAACTATAAATTTACTATTAGCTCGTTTTTATAGACGAAAAAAGAATAGTAGTACATCACTGAGGTTAATGAATGACTAACTCCTATAATGAAGTATTTCCTCAGTCTGTTTTCTTGAAAAAATAATTAATGTTTTTATAAAAAAAATCTTTATTTCGTTCGATAATTTTCCACATTTATACTTGGTTCAAATCACAAATAAAAATTTTTAAACAAGTACCCAAGTCTAACCTTGAGGGCAAACAAGAAAATGGAAGGTTTAGTAAATGCAATGTTTGTTATCCAAGAATTATGGCCTTGGCTACAATGATGATGTGCAGTGCACCTCATGGTATTTATTATGAGGAATTGTGGTACCGCGCCTGTCCATCTTTCGCAAGAAGAGACCTTTGTATTATTTATTGTTGTCATGTTTCAGTTGCATTTTGTTTCATCATTACCGAATAATCCCTTTGTTCGTGATCGTTTAAATAATCAAAATTCTTAAAAAATTTTATTTTAAGCTCTACTCCAAATCTAAGGGTGGCTCCTACGAGTACTTGCTCTCCTATAATATTTTTTCTTTCTGCTGTCAACTACTAGCGGCCACTTCTTCTACATAAACATTTGTATAGAGATGATACTACTGTCCACAAATCACTACCCTACGCCTTTTGGGAAAATTCTTGCTATAAATTCCAGTCCCAGAAATTTATTGTATACTAGCAAAGAAAGGGAAGAGTTTCCTGAAAAATAACTCTAGGACAGATCATGAAAACCAGATGTTAGTTATAATGGTGGCGATTCTTTTGAGCGTTCAGACGTCGCTGATTCGTCGGCATTAAATTGAAAAAATTCATGAAAGGAAATGAGCTAACCTGTGAAAGAATCAAATAAAGTAGCATATTCCCATTAAAAGTTTAATAATTGAATCGTTTTAAGAGACAACAATGAATAGTTAGCTATATTACGTAGCCATAACATCCCACTTTTTTCTACCAAAATGGAGAGAACGAAATGCTGAAGAGTTCTCAACAACTCTAAGCACTTTTATCAAGCGATGTTATTATTTTAAATAAGCAAGGACGGAGGTATTCACACAAAAAAAAAAAAGTTTTTGCTGGTTTTCAAGATGTTCCTGCTCTGTTTCAATTAAAAAGAAGTAAAGGATTCCCAAACCATAACAGTAAAATATAGGCGACCATAAAATTACCATAAGACTTACGGTGCTCATATATATCATATAAAGGCAGTTTTCAGACTTCAGGATTTAAATCGTCAGCAAGCCTCTGTATGTAACGTTGACTTCTGTAACATTACTTTCTAAAGCATTTTATTTAGAAGTTTAATATTAGTTCCAGATCACATAAAATCCTCATGTATTTCTTGATGGATGCAGATGGTAACTAATGTCACAAATTACTTTCATAAAAAAATAACAATTGAAGGATGATATTTTTTCTGCTACTGCTGACGCAGGTGATGCTGTATTACTCGAGGTGATCCTTTGCACCGCGAATTTATTTCATATCTAGGATTAATACGTTTTAAAGTTAACTGCTTTAGTCAGAGATCCCATTCAGGTCCGTGAACTCACGGGCAGTTTTCGTACAGACTTGAGAAGTAAACATTGGGTAGATATTCAATCCCACTGTCAGCCCCTTGAATGCCTGTACATGTGTAAGAATATATGCCTGAATGAATATGACCAGAACTAAAAAAAACTAGGTCGCTAATGGAAGTAATCATTTGCAAAGTTGTAAGGAAGGTGATAAGGTTTATTCGAAGTTGAGAAACATTTTTTTTTTAATTCTCCAGGAGTTTTTAATTTTGGCAGTTTCTTTTGTCAGATACAGATTACATAGAACAGACTATGTATAGATAAGCAACTGAAAATTGTATAGCAGTTACTAGATAAAAAATAAATTGAATTTAGAATATATTTTTGGGAAAGGGATTAGCATTTATATAAAAGCATATTTCAATCATTCCAGACAATCTCTCTCTCTCTCTCTCTCTCTCTCTCTCTCTCTCTCTCTCTCTCTCTCTCTCTCCCACTCTCTCTTACCCGGACTTTCCGATGATTCAAACCGTGGATGCCAATTATTGTAGATTCGTTTGGATTCCAAAAGAAAGAGCATTTCACGCCCAACATTTCATCTCGCCAAAGATGCTTTCACAAGTCTTCACTGCCTTCATAAACACCACTGAGGCATCTTAATGTTAGGCCAAGTAGGAGTTCTTCCCATCCAACTTCAATATTTTTGCTTTCCTTATTATGTTCTTCCTTCCTAAACAGGAGAAAAAATATGGTAAAAGTCGAACGAGTTGCGATAATGGGATTAGGGTGTATCGTTTGAACTTTCCACGTTAACTTCGGTGTTCATAAAATAAACAACAACAAAAAATGTACACGGTACGCTGTAAAGTTACAGACAATATATCGGACAATTACCAATATTTCAAGTCCAAACAAACGTGTTAGTTAAATCTTAATTAGCATTCCTTGTCTGTGTTTCCTTCTTTTTCATCCTTTGGAGTGGCTACATTTACGTCCTCCTTGGATCTTCCTAGGCTCAATAAATATGCAATCCCTTGGTTATGTTCGCTGGTTTATTCCTGCTTTGAGCAAAACTCTGGAAAGCATCCCTTTCTCACTCTTTGTAATGTCGACAGTAACTTCCATTTTTCAACAGGTAAGAACTAGACATTGCGAAACGAGCCAGGTTTCAATTCGTCTACCTCATATTAATTCTGGTTCAAATACAATTGAGCCAGGCTGTGAACCTATTCGCATTAATATATATATATATATATATATATATATATATATATATATATATATATATATATATATATATATATATATATATATATATATATATATATATATATATATATATATATATATATGTATATATATATATATATATATATATATACTATCATCATATTCCCATAATCCATGTGCATTTATAATATTCTGGAGCTTTTCGTGATTTTGTTCATATTTCTCTATTTATTCATACTTATTTTTATGTTTTTCTTTTCTATTTTCGCATAATAATCAAAAAGCCTGTTTTCATTATGGACATAAATTACTTCCGCATATGATAAATCAAGCATTTACGCAAAATGTCATCGACCAAAATGAGCTCTTGGTGAAATTACCGTTGGAGCAACGTCCTAATCAGGAGGCAAGATTGAGGTAACGATCATTAATGATTAACAGCATTAATGAAGGAATAAAGGCAACATTTAGTGCAATGGCTCGTGAATGAAAGACTTGTGTTTAATGACTACAGAGACGATTAAACATCCATCTGGTGATAGATAACAGAAACAGTTGTGCATAAACAATTAGGTTCTATCTCCTCATCATTACTCGGCACCAATTTCTAGCATCCTATTTGCATATCAATAAAAACGTGAAAATCCAGCGTGCGTTTTTCACTGGACAAAGCTATTAGACTCTTGAAAGATTTTAAAATGTTTTATCGAAATTCCTTGGCATTGCCATTAGAAGCAATCTGAAATTATTGCAGTAAAGAAACGATGACTTCATAAGACATATAGCAAACACAAACTTGTCATCGTGTATATATATATATATATATATATATATATATATATATATATATATATATATATATATATATATATATATGTATATATTTATATGTGTGTATAATGATCGTTATGATTATATATATATATATATATATATATATATATATATATATATATATATATATATATATATATATATATATATAAATATATATGTGTGTGTGTATGCGTGTTTATTTACACGTAAATGCAAGGCTTTGGTTGCACCTATATGAAAAAAGACCTCCCAACAGAAAATGCTTTTCTTATAAAAAAAAAAAGTGGTGTTATTATAGGCCGCATTAAATGTTTTGCTATGTTACCTATAGGTAAACAAACTTTTATCAGTTAAATCTTTATTTTAGTTAAATGTTATTACAAAAGGTAGATTTGATTCCTTTTATTGAGCTCATTGAGAGAGCTTATCTGTTTTTTATAAGCAAATCCCATTACCAGTGAGACGATAAAAAAAATGCGAATTATTAACTGACTATTAAATCTCAAAGGCTTACTGGTTCCAAAGTTCACTTGTCGAAATTTACACTTAGTTCTTCCAAAACTTATTCATTTCAAATGACTTTTGGCTGTCCTTTGAAATCGTAGATTCATGAGATTTACGTTAAGCTCTTTCAGAAGCTCAGGGTAACCTGTTTAGAGTTTATGCTTTGCTGTATAATGGTTAGTAAATACGATTCTATAAGTATACAAACAAAATGGATTTCATTCTGTAATAATCAAGCCTTTATGACTAGCGTTTTTACCCTTTTTGTTCCATGTATTATTATATAATTATTCTTATATATATATATATATATATATATATATATATATATATATATATATATATATATATATATATATATATATATATATATATATATATATATATATATATATATATATATATATATATATATATATATATATATATGCATTTTACATGCATATGCCCATGCATTTAACAGAACTCTGGCATTATAGTTAGGAAGAAGAGCATTTAAAAATTCACATTTGCCTGAAAAGCAAAACTTCTGAAGCCGGAACAACTTTCATGACACGTGTTTCTGGTGTAAGATAAAATATAAAGGAAATTTACAGCAGCACAGCAAGTTCTCTGTGCCGGAATGAACAGCAGTAAGAAAGCTGCAAGGAATAGAAGGTAAGGGAAACGTTTAGTATACGGACCAACTTAAAAGTTATAAAAGTTTACCCATCTCAAAGGAAGGGAGAGTTAGTTATTCAGACGTTTATGGAGCTGCCAGCTGTGTTAATGTATTTGCATTCTAAGGAAACCTTAAGGTTTAAGTGTGGTAGTAAATCGTACAGAGCTTGTTTGGAAGAAAGCAGAAAAAACGTCATTGAGAAAACACTTAATTTCTATAAAAAAAACGTTGTTTTCATATTTTTACTGCATTTTTGTTTCTTAATTCTTACGAAGTTTTGTTGTCACTGGACCAATCCCCATGAAAGACACAATAATAAAGTATAATATATATATATATATATATATATATATATATAATATATATATATATATATATATATATATATATATATATATATATATATATATATATATATATATATATATATATATATATATATATATATATATATATATATATATATATATATATATATATATATATATATATATATATATATATGTATATATATACATATATATATACATTTATATACACTTATACTGAAAATTTCTCCAGAAAACGAAGAGGCATTCTTGCAAGAAACTCTTGAAATTAATGATATCTACTATCAGCTATATTCATTTCGCCGAAAACATTCTTTGAAATGTGTGTGGAGAAACTGAAGCCCATTTATTTTCTCTGGCTTTTCCGTCTGCCGAACCTTCCAGATGTCTAATGAATTGTCAACTGTGGCTGAACTATTTTTCGCTCTTATACAGTTCCGTCATAATTTGTCTTCCCTTGTATTTTTCTTCTTTGATCCATCGCCTTTCACAATTCTTCACCTTCGAGTTCGAGAAAGCTCGAAGGCCGTTTCATCTTTCTTGACGTCTAATTTCAAGTTTATCATTTTTTTACTGGACCCTGCTTTCTTTACTTTATTTAAAAAAAAAGACAAATTCAAAAAAGAGAAAAGAAATGTAAGAAGGAAGCAAACAGACGGACTAAAGGGAGAGAAAGGTGCCAATAACACATAAGTGGGGTTGGAGGGTAGACTGAGCTTATTTGGTCATTCAGAGTCGATGGAAGTTCACTGATATATTTCCTGCATTTATGATCAACTATATCATTAATATCTATTTTCTTTATCAATATTTCTCTAAGCTTTAATAGTTCTTTACTGGATGGAAAGGGCAGAAGTACAATTGTTTAGGGACTGGTAGAAAATCATTTCATATCGTATGATTAGAGAGCCATTGCTGTGATAATGAATACTTTGCTAATTATCTCAGCCTCTTTTTTCCATTCATTTTGTCAGTGATCACCAGATCTGTCCTGGAAAATCACTTAAAATGAGAGACTCGAAGAGTAGTGGAAACTCTGAAAATGATTTTAGTATAGAAGAAAAGTATCTGGAAAAGAAAGACCATCAGAAAGAATGTCGAACTCGAGGCTCTCCTATTTATTGAAATGGAGCGTAGATTTTCAGTGTAAATAAGAAAAACAGGGTAGGAACACTTGAAATTTAGGTTTTCAAAGTAGATGTGGGATCAGGAAGTCAGGAGTTTGTTGAAATTAGTAAAAGTAAAGTCATTTGAAAATATAAAATATTAACGGAGTTGATAAAGGAAAAATGGAAAAACTATAATTTTAAAGGAGGAGTTTACGGTTTTCTGCAACTCGATGTGGTGCATAAAAATGGCTAAGTAGGCGAGAGAAAGGACCTTATCATCCAGGCAGCGAGAGAGCAGCTGAGGCTGAAAGTAGATGACGTAGAATTGACCAAGATTTGATGAGTCTTCTGGAGTGAAAATGGAGGTACAGGAGTTCATAAAAGAGTTGGCAGCCGGAGGATGAACACAATAGAGCTTTGCTATCTTTTGAAGGGAAATTGATTATTTGTGAGAAAACATTATAAAAGTGCATAGGGAATTTATTCATAGTGTATAATTTTGTATCTTCAATTGATAAATTGTTTCACTAAATTGAAAGACATGTGGTGTTGTGTTTATGTGTGTACAAGTCAGTACTAAATCATGTTTTATTACATTCTATAATATTGCACTTACTTTTTTAGTTTTGATGGTGGCATAAATGAACCTACAATGTACCATGCTTTGTAGACATATCCTCAAACAATGGATTGTACAAATATATTTTGGCAAACTAACAGTCAGGCCTGTTTTTAAAAACTAAAAAAGTAGTGGAAATATATAAGGAAGCTCTAAAGCTTACGATTGCCTTTCATTTCATATATTAAAATATCTGATTAAATGAAACAACAGAAACGCCTTGGATAAAGTGATTGCTGTATTTTTTTTTTTACGTTTGGCATTTTTATTGTGATAGCCAAGTAAGCAAAACGAAATTGTAATCGGTATGGCTTTAGAAGCAACTGTTATACACGTAATCTTTGCATTAAAAATATGACGAGAAGGTTAGTTTTTTTTTTTTTTTTTTTAAATTTTGCACCATGGGTTAGATCCTAATATATTTTAAATTAAGTGTTTGTCAAATTTTATGAATAATTAGACTTTCTGATATCCATTCTTTTTTTTTTTTTACTTTAAAGTTGTAGGACTCATTTTTTTCTCTCCCGTTTATGTTTCCTACACTTTGCTTGCACCTTTGAGTTGCATACTCATACCATGAACTGATTGTTCTGTCAATAAATTCATAAACCTTGTGACTTATGATCAGTCTAGTTTCTTTCTCTCCTCTTTCTCTCTCTTTCTCTCTCTCTCTCTCTCTCTCTCTCTCTCTCTCTCTCTCTCTCTCTCTCTGCCTATTACTAGCAAATTTAGATTACCCCTTTTTTCTACCTCGTCTTCCATTAAACTCCCGGAAGTCAAGTTCTTTCGAAAAAAATCCGATTTTTTTTTTTACACTTTTTTCGTGGCTTCTGATATAAAAACTTTTATCCTCTCTCTCTCTCTCTCTCTCTCTCTCTCTCTCTCTCTCTCTCTCTCTCTCTCTCTCTCTCTCTCAATCTTCATCGATAAAACTAAATATACATAACTCCATTTGAGAATGTATGTGGGCACTCCCGTCAAGTTTAAAGCCTTCAGTAAATGTTTTACATCTAATCAAATAATTCTTTCTTTAAATGATCCTAGTCTGTTTGTGGATAACAATTTCTAAGACAATTGGTCCTCCTAAGATTTCAATTTACACTAAACGTACTTTGAATCGCTCCTCCTATTATCACCTGCTTTGATTTCTGCCCATTACTTGTCCTTAGCTCTCTTTAGTTTCTTCCAATTTAGCTGTCCAACCTCTTTAACTTTGCCTCGCTTCTGCTTTCATCTTTTATTTAAGGAAAGTTTTGGGACGCGCCCTCTTAGATTATAGAATAATAATAATAATAATAATAATAATAATAATAATAATAATAATAATAATAATAATAATAATAATAATAATAATAATAATAATATAAGCATTTACAGCAAGTTGAGCCTTTGTTTTGAAGAGCTCTTTTTATGAATTGGGGAATATACCGAATTTAGTTAAAAAAATATATATATATATATATATATATATATATATATATATATGTGTGTGTGTGTGTGTGTGTGTGTGTGTGTGTGTGTGTGTGTGTGTGTGTAATTACTTTGTTTTTGGCCTAATTCCACTTTGTGTTGGATATAGATTTTCCGTTTAGGCATTCTTTCTACCTTGCCCTCTGAGCAGTGTGGAAACAAAGATATTTTACCTTAATAGTATATTATACCTGTTTTGTAATAAGCTTAAATTTAATTTAATTAAGATCCTAGAAGTCTCAGACATGTCAAAGGTCAATCAATTTTACTAATTAACTTTCTTTATGACTAAAGAGAAGGAAAATGAAGTTATGAAGTTGACGTAGGAGCTTTTAATATGCATTAATATTCCATAAGACTAATGGTGTTATGCAAAAGTATTTTTTTCTGCGTGCATCGCTGTAATTATAAGATAATTTTCATGAAAGTTTTTCGTAGATATGGTCAGCTGACTCTTGCTGCTAACGCTTCGTTGTCACGAAATTTCCTCATATATTTTATGTTCGTTAATTCATTTATGTGAGAACTGTTTTCTGTAAGTATAATTACTTTTGCCTTATATGCTCTAGTTTATTTATAAATACTTAAAAATTACAAAAAATTTTGACAACAACATTTGCTTCTAGTTATAACCATCTTCCGTAATACAGACGTTAGTATTACTGATAAAGACTGAATAATGACAAAAAGATTAAATAACAATTAAGTTCGTTTACAGTGTGCTAGTGTCTGAAACATCTAGCTCTACTTCATTTGCGAACATAATGTATCATTATTAAATATAGGAAGTCTTCCTAGGGTGGGATGATTGCCAAAGTATTGTAATCTCTGCTATGCAGCTTTTCTTCTTCGTATGTGGCTTAATACGGCTTTTTAAATAAATTTGTCATAACGATTCAGAAACTGTGAAAGTATTTTTGGAATCTATATTAAACGTTAGAGAGTAACACTATTTTCCGCATTTTTGAATTGTAAAAAGGACGTATTACTTTCATCCCTTTTTTCAAGATGTTCCAAAACCTAATGAATTTTTAATCTCTAGGAGTTATAGTTGTTCTTCTATTATGTTTTATCTTTCAGTGACCTTCAGTACACAGGTGCTTATGAAGAGAAATTGTCAAGAAAAGAATGAAGTATATCAGCCAATTGTTGTTTTTCACATACTTCTGCATTATTGAAGATATGCAGACTTAAGAAGAATACATTTAACATTGATTTTATAAATCTCTATCACTTTCAGGGATGGCTTATCTATCTTTTATTTCATTTTTAGTTTTCTGATATTTACTAGGGGCTAAGGAGACAATGTTTCATCAGAGAAAAACAGTAGTCAGTTTGGTCTTGTAATTCATATAGTCACAAAAACCTGACATGAAGTATGGTCCTTTTTTTAATGTAATATAAGGCTCCAAACAAGATATTTTTCATCTCCTAACACATTTATAAGGGAAAAAATAACACCTCATTTAGAAAAATTGGCGCAGAACAGAAGTTGTCAGAAAAGAAAACCTTGTTTTCGAAACCGAGACAATGTAAAGAAGCAAGAAAGTTCTCTGTGTCCTTTGCCTAGATATATCCAGGCACGAGAATTTTTTTTTTTTCCTCATTTTTGTTTTCTCTTTTCCTCTGAGTTGTGAAGGTTCCGAGAAGGTTCTGCCTCTTTCTGGTTTTCATCAACCTCAGAAGGCCTTAGAGATGGTGCAGCAACTCTTAGGAATTAGTTTTTTGGGCAGGTAAGGCAGTTTCATTTCTTTTTCCCTACTTCTCCACCTCAGGGCTCACCTCATCTACTTTTAATTTGAGAGGGAGGGAGAGAGGGAGGGGTCTTTCCAAACTCATCGAGAGTTCTCGTTTGTTATCCTTTTGTTTCCATGTTCTTTTTCAGTGCAGTGTTTCCTTTTCGTCTTTTTTTTATTCATTTGACTTCATTCTATTAACTTTGTCATATCTGTGTGTCTATTCTTCATTAATAACTATTCAGTATTCATTTTATTTACATTCATTTTAATACATAAAAAACAGACGAACAGAATATCATATATGTACAGTATATACATATATTCTCATAACAACTCTCTTTCTCATTTTAAATGTAATAAAACCCTTGTCAGGTATGAACGAAGTTGTCATATCTCTCTCTCTCTCTCTCTCTCTCTCTCTCTCTCTCTCTCTCTCTCTCTCTCTCTCTCTTGCAAGGAATGCCTCACCGAGTCGACAAACAATATTTTGCTATGCATTTCCTCGTCCGTAAACTTGATCTGAGATTTTGTAAAGGGACATTTGAGAAGAAATCTTCCGCATTTCACATGAATGAAAGTCATTCCACGACGGCGAGCGTCCCACGACTCCCCTTCGAGTTCCAAGGATAAAAGATCACATTTGTTTTCCGAAAAAAATGTCAAAAAATGGCTCAACGTTTCTCTTTTTTTATCTGTAGTTCTATTTGCGTATGCTTATTTCTATTTTTGCTTGTTGAGTTGTACACTTGCAGGAAACTATGATTGTTGTTTTATGCGTGCTGGAAACCGTACGTAATTATTTAACTGCATATTTAAGTGCATATGTTTATTCGTGTATCATTTTCTTTTGTCTGTAGAGTTTTATACATGCTAAAACTATACTGTAAGTGTAGTTTTATACCTGCTGGAACCCGTAAGTAATTATTTGGTGGATGATAAGTGTACTTTTTTTAATAATCAGTTGGGTTTTATATACTCATTAGGCAATGTAAGTGATTATGGAAGCATATGTTTTTCATTAAGGAAAGCTTGCATATAAAATTTTTATTCATCTATCTATGTGCAGTGTGCAGAGTCGATGTTAATAATAAATGCTTTATTCATGTTGACTTAAAACCTAACAAATAATGTTTAAATATAAAGTTTCACTTGCTATAATACATATATTTCTCATTCTCAGTACACAACACAAATCCAAAAGAAATTTATTTCACAGAAGACAGTTACATATTTACCGCTTGTTCATATAATACCACCCGATATTTCTAACTTCTTGGTAAATGAGAACTGGAAATAACGTAAGCTGATGGCGGGCCTAGCGCGAGTTTATGAGGCCATTATCATCACCATGCACCATAAATGGGAAAACTACCAGGCCATGTGTGAAAAAAAGTAGGTTATTGGTGAGAGAATTACCTTCGTGTTGAAGTGATAAATTTATTGTAATATATGAAAAAGTAGTGGCATAGATAAAATAGTAAATAACACACTCTAAAATGGGATATAAATTTTAATACCAACGATAGTCAAGAGGTGTTTGTTATAATATCTATTTTCTTTTTGTTACAGTTTGCTTATTTTTCGACTTTGTCAAAAAGATTGGGTTCATTTACTGGTGTATTAAAATAATTTTTAGCACTATCAGATTTGATCTCTTAATTCAATATCCTATACAGAGAAATAAAGCGTCTACAATATGACCGTAAATACTGATACATAAAAAAGTAAGATCATTTTACACTAGTCAATAAACAGTGATTCATTCTTTGAAATCATTTCGTTGCCATTATTTGAAGACATTTCAAAGTTAACACAAGAGAGAGAGAGAGAGAGAGATAGTTGGTTGTACAAGGTCCTTTCAGAAATACTAAGGGCACGGCTATTCGTTACAATGTTGCGGTTGATAATCGTAAGATTTTATCTGCAGCGAAGGGAAGCATTAATGGACTTATACGTTACAAAATGATACCTGGATAGGAAGCGCCCTCAATTAAGTATCTCGAGAAAGGAGAGTGTTTTTCACAGCTGATAAGTGGAGGAAAGAGAATACAACACGCTTTGTGTTGAAGATTAAGTAGTTATTTACAGCTGAAAAGGTCGTTAAATGCAATGTCAGTTTAGTTTATCTCAGTGGAGATATATCGAAAAGCAGATTGCATTCATGGGGTACTGAGCAGTAATTAGATTTTGAATAGAATATGTTCCATAGCAACTACATATATATATATATATATATATATATATATATATATATATATATATATATATATATATATATATATATATATATATATATATATATATATATATATATATACATTCAATCATCTTAATCCATTGCATTCTCCATGATTCGTAGAATATAAAGGTTTCCTCTCATATAAATATGAAACTCTTTTCACAGAAATTAAGAATATGACATACAGTGTCATATGACATACAGATCACTAACAAAATTATTCTTGCCTGTCATAGTAAGCTGACCTAAGTTTCTAAGTAAGATTTATCCTAATTATTAGTTCCACAACCTATGTTTCTCGGACTTTTAAGAAAATGGTAAGTTATTTTGTAAGTAATGCTAATCGTAAAGTAGATGATAATGATGAGGATGATGATGATGATGATGATGATGATGATAGGAATTTAGAAATCCCTTATTCCCGATTACTCAAAATACATGGCATCATCGACTAGTATATTAATATAATTGCATTTGTTATTTGAATGCATATACATATCGAAGTGATTAAAGAACATCATCCTGTATTCACAAACAGAATTCAGTTAAATGTATTATTTTCCTAAAAAGCCTGATCGCGACAGTGATTTAGTTATATTAGCTCTTAGTGCATTTCATACAGGTGATGAATTTCTCAAATGCCAGAATAACGAGCTTATTTGACATTCTAATCTCGTTTTTAGAGCGTTAAAACACTGCAGTTGTTTTTAATCTCTGTCTCTGCACTTTTAATTTCTTTATTCACTTTTATCAACAGACCACTGCTGGTCAGGTGGTTTGTGCACTTCAGTAAATATAAGATTGAAAAAACGATTATTACTTTCTTTTACAACAAAAAAAACAAGTCGATTATGACGATTTCTTGTATCTATTTTTGATCATTTTGGGTTATTTAAACGGTTGTTCCGGTCAATGTGATATGTCACTTACATACTTACATCTGGGGTTAGTAAGATGTCATATTTGTAAATTCAGGTTTACGTCCAAAAAAAGATTGCATACAAATGTATATTGATTTACAAATCATATGAGCCACGTAATTTCTCTTTGGGCAAAGATATAAAAATCGGAACTGTGGAGGATTACTGATATGACGGTGTGAATGTATATATATACTTTATATATATATACATATATATACATATATATATATATATATATATATATATATATATATATATATATATATATATAATATATATGCTTGTGTGTGACATTATATATATATATATATATATATATATATATATATATATATATATATATATATATATACTATATACATACACAGGAAGGTCCTCCCTTTGTATTACCTCTTGTATTTCGTCTATGCCTTTTTCATCTTCCTTCTGAATTACTCACTTTTCTCACTGACTTATCGCTCCCGAATCATTCCACACGGCAAAGACCTCTCTAGATAAGTGTACATTCATCACAACCTTTTACCAAATCTGCAGTCTAAACGTTTTGAGCTAGATAGCGTTGAATAACACTTGTTATTCGTGGTTTTTTTTTTTTTGAGGATACAGGAAGAACTTGTGTTTGACGAGCACTTATCCCACAAAGTGACTTAAGTGTACAGAACCACCGTATTCTTTTCCTCCTTTTCAATGGCTTGAATTCCGTCGCAGCCGCCCATTTCCATGGTGCGCTAAGGTTGGAGTCGATGCGTGTATGTCCGAAGTGCTTGAGTGCCTGGAATGAGAAGCTCAGGAAATTAAACGCTGTGGTGGTGATCAGATTGGTGAATCGGTTCTGGTGGTGATAGACGTCTGCTCTCGAATTACGTGACATTTCGTTTCTTGCATCATGATGAGGACCGTTTTGCGCAATAAATTCCCAAATAAATCAGTAGAACTTTGTAGGACACTGTTTATCATACCCCCACATGGATGTTATCATTTACACCTTTTCTCATCTGCATTCAACATCAAATTAATCTTTCTTTTGGTATAAGCTTCGACCTTGAAGGCATACTAAATCAGATTTGGATATTTTTCCATACGTTCTAAAAAAAACTATAATAATTACATGAATAATTCAGGTAGCTAAATGAATTTGGTCAGTATATAAATTCCACACTCAGTATCTCCATAAGCCTTACAACCATATTTTACAAGACTTTTTTATATGTCTTCCCTTTAGTAAAAGACAGGATAAAAAGCTCCTAAACTAACTTATAATGTCTGTATGCTCTAGGGTACCTTAGCTCTGTCATATAGCAGGAATTTATTTGATCTAGCCCTTCTCTACAAGGAAAGAAGAGAAGGTGGTTTTCCAACTCAGGTGGTCACGTACTTTTCCTGCAGTCATGCTTAAGTTGCTCTGTAAGGCGTGCTCAAGTTGTTGCAGTGTCCTTCATTTCTTTGCGCGCTGTAACCTTTTACCTATCTGCAATTTCCACTTCCTTTCTTCCATCTTGCTGTCCAACCACTCCAACCCCCTCTTTTCACCTTAAGCAATGGATGGCTGAAGGTATTTATCTCTTAGCCTTATTCTTTCATGACCAGTGTATCGCTCCCAGTTTCCACATTTACTATAATGAACTCAGCATTCCTTCAGCTACTAGAAGTAGTTAAGAACAAAAATCAAACCAAATAAAATACAATATTCTTATGTCAAAATCTTTCCTTTATAACGAACAACAAACTAAATTCTCATTACCCGGCATTATGTTTTATCGTGGAAGGGAAAATGGTTAACTACCACCAACTCTAAGTTAATTATGGAAAGTTTCCTTCTTAGATAGATGAAACAGTGAGATATTATAAAACTAGCACTCCCATTAATGCTTATTCATTAATGCTAGATTCCAGTATTTAACGAGAAATTCCCTTGGTAATGAAACCTCCCAAAAATCATTAGTAATAATCATGTTAATTAAGTGAAAAGAAAACCAAACTCAATGCAGCCACGATCACCCCATTCATCTGTTTATCTGTTTGCTCTTTGTTTGTTACTAAGCATCAGATACAATTAAAGTTAACGACCGTATCATTACCAGACTAATAAACTGGCGAGATCAGACCCATTACTGGAATATCCGCATAATCCCGCATGTCTCTCCTCTGAAGTGGAAAATCAAATGTGCTTTTTCTATTACGCATGGCTCGACACCTGTTGGTGGGGTGTTGTTACGGACGTAACGACTGAGTAATTGGCCCGGAAGGGTTGGAATGAGTGATCACCCCGGGTGATAATGAAGGGCAATAAAGCAGCGTAAAATGTGGAGGGAATCGTGAATTAAGGCAAGTTAAAAGACCAAGGCGAAACATTCCCTGACTGATTTTTGGGGATAGAAGTTGCATTTCAAAGGTACAAAAGTTGCTTATTCAGGAGGTTTTAAAACCTTTATCTTAAGCTGCCTAGATGTATGTTGGCTTGATAGAATTTGGTAGAATTTTTATAATACATACATGTATACACATACACTAACACACACACACTATATATATATATATATATATATATATATATATATATATATATATATATATATATATATATATATATATATATATATAAAGTACTTCGAATGTATAAACACAACGGTTGCATGTTCTCTCCAATAAAGCTGTGTTCATGGATAAGCAATTTACTTCAATACGGATGCCGTCAATGCTCTCCGGATCATGTAGTGAAGCTAGTTGCAGACTTCAATATAGTGCAATCTCCTTTAAACGTCAGTTTGTGGCTTCCCCTCTGCAACCAGACATGCCAGCAGCTGCGACTGAAAGTGGGGCTTGAAGTCGAAGATATATTGTAGTTCAGCGAGAGGTTCTATATTGAAGCATGAAATTTATGTTGGGTCAGCAATTCCCTCTGATTGAATTGACAAGTCATAAAAGGCAGTTATTACTGAATTACTTGCAGGTGGATTCTTACGAAAAATATGTTTAAAGATACAAAGAAAGTCAATTATCGTTATGTATGTAACGAAGCTGTTGACTATAATTAAGCATAACATTTCTAATATGCCAGTAATTCTCTCTGGTTAACTGGCAGGTCATTCATAAAAGGCCATTATTATTAAATTGCAAGAAACTGGATTTTTATAACAACGGTATTGAAAAATATGAAGACATGCCATGAGTGTTATAGAATGTTATAAATGAAACAAGAGATTCCTGAAATATATTGACGCATGAAATTTGTTCCATGATGTTCCTTCTGATTAAACACAGCGTCATAAAAAGGCAAGTATTATTGGTGCCGATTGGATGTTTATAAAGCAAGTAAAAAAAAAAATACCATTAAATATTGCATGTAATAAGAGACCTGAAACATATTGAAGCATATAGTTTATGTTAACAGTAATTCTATCTGATTATATTCAGAATCTTAGAAGCAAGTATTATTCTGAACTACGTGCAAGTAAATAAAAGTTGTAAAATAATCAAAAATACAACCAACATATGTTGATTTTTGAATATAAATAAACAAGCAGAATTACAAGTAATAATATATAAATCTTTCAAAGTCAAGAGAAAGATTGGAAGGATAAATAAAGATGGTATAAGTGTAACTTTTATTTGGATTCTTCTTTCATGCCATAGTTATGTACTTCCTAGCTATTCATAACGATGCATTCATTGCACATGCGTAGTTGTTACAGCCAAGCAACATCCCTGAGTTTTGCATACGACTTAAATAGTTTTTGAGCTACGCAGTGTTGATCCCTCTGGAAAGAAAAACTAAAAATGTGACTTTTATAGGACAACCGATAACAGTAAAAAAAAGAAAAAACTGAAATTTGTTTCCGTCATAGTTTCATTACAGAGAGAGGTTATATATCATATCTGTGAAACGGTTAGAACAACATTCCTCTCTAGTTTTGGGCGAGTTTAACGACAGCTTTATTTCATCTTTACAAACCAATAGGAATTTCGATTGCTTTTCTCGTGCAGGTTTTCGCTTCAATATTGCAAACAGCTGCTCCATAATTTCTGTGGCGAAATAGCATGGGCTAAATTTCACAAATGGATTGATGGTGTTTTTGTGTCCTCATAAAATCCCATGCCATAAAAATAATGAAATTTATGTTGTGTATGACCATTTATCTCAGGAGTAACCCCCCTCGACAGATATTCTGTCTATTTCCTCTGCATCCAGATTACTAAACGAACAGCAAGTGTGACCACACAGTACGTT
>NC_089744.1:72938755-72956255 GCF_040412425.1 Macrobrachium rosenbergii | reverse complement strand
TTCAGAGGGATCAACACTGCGTAGCTCAAAAACTATTTAAGTCGTATGCAAAACTCAGGGATGTTGCTTGGCTGTAACAACTACGCATGTGCAATGAATGCATCAGTATGAATAGGTAGGAAGTACATAACTATGGCATGAAAGAAGAATCCAAATAAAAGTTACACTTATACCATCTTTTATTTATCCTTCCACCTTTTCTTGATTTTGAAAGATTTATATATTATTACTTGTAATTCTGCTTGTTTATTTATATTCAAAAATCAACATATGTTGATTGTATTTTTGATTATTTTTACAAACTTTTTTATTTACTTGCATGTAGTTCAATAATACTTGCTTCTAAGATTTTCTAATATAATCAGATAGAATTACTGTTATAACATAAACTACATGCTTCAATATGTTTCAGGTCTCTTATTACATACGTAACATTAATGGTATTTTTTTTTACTTTTTTTCATAAACATCCAACTCCAAGTAATTCAATAATACTTGCCTTTTATGACGCTGCAGTTTAATCAGAAGGAATTACTCATGGAACAAATTTCATGCGTCAATATATTTCAGGAATCTCTTGTTTCATATATAACATTCTATAACACTCATGGCATGTCTTCATATTTTTCAATACCGTTGTATGCATGACCTGCCAGTTAACCAGAAAATTACTGGCATAATAGAAATGTATGCTAATATATTTCACGAGTTTCTCATTACATACATAACGATAATTGGACTTTCTTTATTCTTTAAACATATTTTTTCGTAAGGAATCCACCTGCAAGTAATTCAGTAATAACTGCCTTTATGACTTGTCAGCGAATTCCAATCCAGGAATTGCTGACCCAACATAAATTTCATGCTTCAATATAGAGCCTCTCGCTGAACTACAATATATTCGACTTCGTCTCTGTTATACTTTCAGTCGCAGCTGCTGGTGCATGTTCAAGTTGCAGAGGGGAATACAAACTGACGTTTAAAGGAGATTGCACTATATTGAAGTCTGCAACTAGCTTTCACTACATGATCCGAGAGCATTGACGGCATCCGTATTGAAGTTAAATTGCTTATCCATGAACACAGCTTTATTGGAGAGAACATGCAACCGTTGTGAAGCTTATGCTATTCAAGAAGTACTTTATATATATATATATATATATATATATATATATATATATATATATCATATATATATATATATATATATATATATATATAGTGTGTGTAATGTTAGTGTATGTATACATGTATGTATTTATAAAAAATTCTGCAAATTCTATCAGACGAATTACCATATCTCTAGGCAGCTAAGATGAGTTTTAAACCCTCCTGAATAAGCAATCTCTTACCTTTGAAATGCAACTTCTATCCCCTAAAAATCAGTCAGGGAATGTTTCGCCTTTTGGTCTTTTAACTTGCCTTAATTCGCGATTCCCTCAACATTTTACGCTGCTTTATTGCCCTTCATTATCACCCGGGGTGATCACTCATTCCAACCCTTCCGGGCCAATTACTCAGTCCTTACGTCCGTAACAACACCTCACTCAACAGGTAGTGTGTTTATTAAGCGCGTAATAGAAAAAGCACATTTGATTTTCCACTTCAGAGGAGACTGACATGCGGGATTATGCGGGATATTCCAGTAATGGGTTCGATCTCGCCAGTTTATTAGTCTGGTAATGATACGGTCGTTAACTTTAATTGTATCTAGTGTTTAAAGGTTTGCACAGAGCAAACAGATAAACAAATGAATGGGGTGATCGTGGCTGCATTGAGTTCGGTTTTCTTTGCACTTGATTAACATGATTATTACTAATGATTTTTGGGAGGTTTCATTACCAAGGGAATTTCTCGTTAAATACTGGAATCTAGCATTAATGAATAAGCATTAATGGGAGTGCTAGTTTTATAAAATCTCATTATTTCATCTATCTAAGAAGGAAACTTCCCATAATTAACTTAGAGTTGGTGGCAGTTAACCATTTTCCCCTTCCACGATAAAACATAATGCCGGGTAATGGGAGAATTTAGTCGGTTGCTCGTTATAAAGGAAAGATTTTTGTCATAAGAATATTGTATTTTATTTGGTTTGACTTTTGTTCTTAACTACTTCTAGTAGCTGAAGGAATGCTGAGTTCATTATAGTAAATGTGGAAACTGGGAGCGGACAAGTACTCTGGTCTATGAAAATAGTTGTAAGGCCAAGAGGCAATGGGGGCCACCTTCAGCCATCCATTGCTTAAGGTGAAAAGATGGGGTTGGAGTGGTTGGACACGATATGGAAGAAAGGAAATGGGAACACAGATAGGTAAAAGGTTAAGAAGTGGGCGCAGTTAGGGGCCGAAGGGACACTGCAAACAATCTTGAGTAATGCCTACAGAGCACCACATGACTGCAGGAAAAGTACGTGACCACCTGAGTTGGAAAAACCACCTTCCTCTTTTTCCTCAGAGAAGGGCGATCAAATAAATTCCTGCAGCTATATGACAGAGCTTAAGGCACTTAGAGCATACAGATAATGAGTAAGTTTAAGTTTAGGAGCTTTTTATCCCGTCTTTTACTAAAGGAAGACATATAAAAAAGTCTTGTAAAATATGGTTGTAAGGTTTATGGAGTGACACTGAGCGTGGAATTTACATACCTGACCAAATTCATTTAGCTACCTGAATTGTATTCATGTAATTAATATAGTTTTTTTTAGGAACGTATGTAGCAAAAATATCCGTATCCAGATTTAGTATGCCTTCAAGGTCGAAGCTTATACCAAAAGAAAGATTAATTTGATGTTGAATGCAGATGAGAAAAGGTGTAAATGATGACATCCATGTGAGGTATGGTAACAGTGTCCTACAAAAGTTCTACTGATTTATTTGGGAATTTATTGCGCAAAACGGTCCTCATCATGATGCAAGAAACGAAATGTCACGTAATTCGAGAGCAGACGTCTATCACCACCAGAACCGATTCAGTCTGACCTGATCACCACCATTGAAGGTTTAATTTCCTTCTGAGCTTCTCATTCCAGGTACCTGCCACTGACACACATGCACGACTCAACCTTGAAGAAAATTAAGGGAAATGGGCGTGGCTGCGACGGAAATTCAAGCCATTGAAAAGGAGGAAAAGAATACGGTGGTTCTGTACACTTAAGTCACTTTGTGGGATAAGTGTTCGTCAAACACAAGTTCTTCCTGTATCCTCAAAAAAAAAAAAAAAAAAAAAACCACGAATAACAAGTGTTATTCAACGCTATCTAGCTCAAAACGTTTAGACTGCAGATTTGGTAAAAAGGTGTGATGAATGTACACTTATCTAGAGAGGTCTTTGCCGTGTGGAATGATTCGGGAGCGATAAGTCAGTGAGAAAAGTGAGTAATTCAGAAGGGAAGACGTAGAAAGTGCTGCATAGACGAAATACAAGAGGTAATACAAAGGGAGGACCTTCCTTGTGTATGTATATATATATATATATATATATATATATATATATATATATATATATATATATATATATATATATATATACAAATACACACACAAGCATATATATTATATATATATATATATATATATATATATATATATATATATATATATATATGTATATATGTATGTATATATATATAAAGTATATATATCATTCACACCGTCATATCAGTAAATCCTCCACAGTTCCGATTTTATATCTTTGCCCAAGAAATTACGTGGCTCATATGATTTGTAAATCAATATACATTTGTATGCAATCTTTTTTTGGACGTAAACCTGAATTTACAAATATGACATCTTACTAACCCCAGATGTAAGTATGTAAGTGACATATCACATTGACCGGAACAACCGTTTAAATAACCCAAAATGATCACAAATAGATACAAGAAATCGTCATAATCGACATTTTTGTTGTGAAAAGTAATAATCGTTTTCAATCTTGTTGCTGAAGTGCACAAGCCACCTGACCAGCAGTGGTTTGTTGATAAAAGTGAATAAAGAAATTAAAAATGCAGAGACAGAGATTAAAAACAACTGCAGTGTTTTAACGCTCTAAAAAACGAGATTAGAATGTCAAATAAGCTCGTTATTCTGGCATTTGAGAAATTCACTCTACCCATGAATGCATGAAAGAGTCATCATAACTAATTACCTGTCGCGATCAGGCTTTTAGGAAAATAATACATTTAACCGAATTCTGTTTGTGAATAATAGGATGATGCTGTTCTTTAATTATTTCGATACATATATGCATTCAAATAACAAATGCAATTATATGATTATACTAGTCGACGATACCATGTATTATGAGTAATCGGGAATAAGGGATTTCTAAATTCCTATCATCATCATATCATCATCATCATCATCATCATCCTCATCATTATCATCTAATTTACGATTAGCATTACTTACAAAATAACTTACCATTTTCTTAAAAGTCCGAGAAACATAGGTAGTGGAACTAATAATTAGGATAAATCTTACTTAAAAACTTAGGTCAGCTTACTGTGACAGGCAGGAATAATTTTGTTAGTGACCTGTAAGTCATATGACTGTATGTCATATTCTTAATTTCAGTGAAAAGAGTTTCATATTTATATGAAAGGAAACCTTTATATTCTACGAATCATGGAGAATGCAATGGATTATGTTAATATCATAGATCGTATATATATATATATATATATATATATATATATATATATATATATATATATATATATATATATATATATATATATATATATATATATATATATATATATATATATATGTAATTGCTATGGAACATATTCTATTCAAAATCTAATTACTGCTCAGTACCCCATGAATGCAATCTGCTTTTCGATATCTCTCCACTGAGATAAACTAAACTGACATTGCATTTAACGACCTTTTCAGCTGTAAATAACTACTTAATCTTCAACACAAAGCGTGTTGTATTCTCTTTCCTCCATTTATCAGCTGTGAAAAACACACCCCTTTCTCGAGATACCTTTATTGGGGCGCTTCCTATCCAGGGGTCATTTTGTAATGTATGAGTCCATTAATACTTCCCTTCGCTGCAGATAAAATCTTACGATTATCAACCGCAACAATGTAACGAATAGCTGCAAGCCCTTAGTTGCTTTCTGGAAAGGACCTTGTACAACCAACTATCTCTCTCTCTCTCTCTCTCTCTCTCTCTCTCTCTCTCTCTCTCTCTCTCTCTCCTTTGTGTTAACTTTGATCTGTCTTCAAATAATGGCAAACGAAGTGATTTCAAAAGAAATGAATCATTACTGATGACTAGTGTAAAATGATCTTACTCTTTTTATGTACCAGTATTTACGGTCATGTGTAGACGCTTTATTTCTGTATAGGATATTGAATTAAGGGTAAATCTGATAGTGCTAAAAATTATTTCTCCCTATCAAATGAACCCAATCTTTATGACAAAGTCGAAAAATAAGCAAACTGTAACAAAAAGAAAATAGATATTATAACAAACACCTCTTGACTATCGTTGGTATTAAGATTTATATCCCATTTTATAGTGTGTTATTTACTATTTTATCAATGCCACTACTTTTTCATATATTACAATAAATTTATCACTTCAACACGAAGATAATTCTCTCACCAATAACCTACTTTTTTCACACATGGCCCGGTAGTTTTCCCATTTATGGTGCATGGTGATGATAATGGCCTCATAAACTCGCGCTAGGCCCGCCATCAGCTTACGTTATTTCCAGTTCTCATTTACCAAGGAAGCTGGGAAATATCAACAGGTGGTATTATATGAACAAGCGGTAAATATGTAACTGTCTTCTGTGAAATAAATTTCTTTTGGATTTGTGTTGTGTACTGAGAATGAGAAATATATGTATTATAGCAAGTGAAACTTTATATTTCATAACATTATTTGTTAGGTTTTAAGTCAACACGAAAAAGCATTTAATATTAACATCGACTCTTGCACACTGTATTGCTAGATAGATGAATAAAAATTTTACATGCAAGCTTTCCTTAATGAAAAACATATGTGCTTCAATAATCACTTACGTTGCCCACGAGTATATAAAACCCAACTGATTATTAAAAAAAAAGTACACGTGATTTATATCCAATTAAATAATTACTTACGGGTTCAAGCAGGTATAAAACTACACTTACATTATAGTTTTAGCATGTATAAAACTCTACAGACAAAAGAAAATGATACACGAATAGATATATGCACTTAAATATGCAGTTAAATAATTACGTACGGTTTCCAGCAAGCATAAAACAACAATCATAGTTTCATGCAAGTGTACAACTCAACAAACAAAAATAGAAAAAGCATACGCAAATAAAACTACAGATAAAAAAAGAGAAACGGTGAGCCACTTTTGACATTTTTTCGGAAAACAAATGTGATCTTTTATCCTTGGAACTCGAAGGGGAGTCGTGGGACGCTCGCCGTCGTGGAATGACTTTCATTCATGTGAAATGCGGAAGATTTCTTTTCAAATGTCCCTTTACAAAATCTCAGATCAAGTTTACGGACGAGGAATACATAGCAAAATATAGTTTGCCGACTCGGTGAGGCATTCTTACAAGAGAGAGAGAGAGAGAGAGAGAGAGAGAGAGAGAGAGAGAGAGAGATATGACAACTTCGTTCATACCTGACAAGGGTTTTATTACATTTAAAATGAGAAAGAGAGTTGTTATGAGAATATATGCATATACATATATGATATTCTGTTCGTCTGTTTATTATGTATCAAAATGAATGTGAATAAAATGATTACTGAATAGTTATTAATGAAGAATAGACACACAAATATGGCAAAGCTAATAGAATGAAGTCAAATGAATAAAAAAAAAAAAAACGAAAAGGCTGCTGCACTGAAAAGAACATGGAACAAAAGGATAGCAAACAGAGGAGTTCTCATTGAGTTTGGAAAGACCCCTCCCTCTCTCCCTCCCCCCTCCCTCCCTCCCAAATTAAAAGTAGATGAAGTGAGCCCTGAGGTGGAGAAAGGGGGAAAAAGAAAATGAAACTGCTCACTCGCTCCAAAAAAACTCATTCTCTTCCTCGAAGAGTTGCCGCACCATCTTTCCATACCTTCTGAGGTTGATGAAAACCAGAAAGAGGCAGAACCTTCTCGGAACCTTCACAGCTCAGAGGAAAAGAGAAAACAAAAATGAAAAGAAAAATAAAAAATTCTCGTGCCTGAATATATCTTGGAAAGGAACACACAGAACGTTCTTGCTTCTTTACATGTCTGCCTGGAAAAATGAAGACAACTTCTGTTCTCTAGCCAATTTTTCTAAATGAGGTGTTATTTTTTCCCTTATAAATGTGTTAGGAGATGAAAAATATCTTGTTTGGTGCCTTATATTACTAAAAGTGTTGAACTATTACTTCATGTCAGGTTTTTGTGACCATATGACCACAAGACCAAACTGACAACTGTTTTTCTGATGAAACATTGTCTCCTTAGCCCCCTAGTAAATATCAGAAACTAAAATGAAATAAAAAGATAGATAAAGCTATCCCTGAAAGTGATAGAGATTTATAAAATCAATGTTAAAACGTACCTTCTTAAGCTCCGTATATCTTCAATAATGCAGAAGTATGTGAAAAACAATAATTCTTGGCCGATATACTTCATTCTTTTCTCTTTGACAATTTCCTTCATGTTGACCTGTATACTGAAGGTCACTGAAAGACAGAAAACATACAGAAAGAACAGTCATAACTCCTAGAGATTAAAAATTCATTAGGTTTTGGAACATCTTGAAAAAGCGGGATGAAAGAATACGTCCTTTACAATTCAAAAATGCGGAAAATAGTGTTACTCTCAACGTTTAAGGTTTGATTCCAAAAATACTTTCACAGTTTCGAACGCAGTTTGGACAAATTTATTTAAAAAAGCCGTATTAAGCCATATACGAAGAAGAAAAGTTGCATAGCAGAGATTACAATACTTTGGCAATCATCCCACCCTAGGAAATATTCCTATATTTAATAATGATACATTATGTTCGCAAATGAAGTAGAGAGCTAGATGTGGACACTGGCACACTGTAATGACAATTGTTATTTAATCTTTTTGTCATTATTCAGTCTTTATCAGTAATACTAACGTCTGTATTACGGAAGATGGTTATAACTAGAAGCAAATGTTGTTGCCAAAATTCTTTGTAATTTTTAAGTACTTATAAATAAACTAGAACATATAAGGCAAAAGTAATTATACTAACAGAAAATGAAGTCTTCAAACATAAATGAATTAACGAACATAAAATATATGAGGAAATTTCGTGACAACGAAGCATTAGCAGCGAGAGTCAGCTGACCATATCTACGAAAAACTCCCATGAAAATTATTTTATAATTACAGGGATGCACGCAGGAAAAAATACTTACGCAACACCATTAGTCTTATGGAATATTAATGCATATTAAAAGCTCCTACGTCAACTTCGCCTTCATTTTCCTTCTCTTTAGTCATAAAAGAAAGTTAATTAGTAAAATTGATTGACCTTTGACATGTCTGAGGCTTCTGGGATCTTAATTAAATTAAATTTTTGTTTATTACAAAACAGGTATGATATACTATTAAGGTAAAATATCTTTGTTTCCAAACTGCTCAGAGGGCAAGGCAGAAAGTATGCCTAAACGGAAAATCTATATCCAACACAAAGTGGAATTAGGCTAACAAAACAAAGTAATTACACACACACACACATTTGCACACACACACACATATATATATATATATATATATATATATATATATATATATATATATTAACTAAATTCAGTATATTCAGTCATAAGAGGCTCTTCAAAACAAAGGCTCTTTGTAATCATATATTATTATTATTATTATTATTATTATTATTATTATTATTATTATTATTATTATTATTATTATTATTATTATTATTATTATTATTATTCCTATAATCTAAGAGGGCGCGTCCCAAAACTTTCCTTAAATAAAAGATGAAAGCAGAAGCGAGGCAAAGTTAAAGAGGTTGGACAGCTAAATTGGAAGAAACTAAAGAGAGCTAAGGACAAGTAATGGGCAGTCGCAGGTGATAGGAGGAGCGATTCAAAGTACTTTGGTGTAAATTGAAATCTTAGAGAGGACCAGTGTGTTAAAATTGTATCCTGATGAGCTAGGATCATTTAAAGAAAGAATTATTTGATTACATAGCAAAACATTTACTGAAGGCTTTAAACGACAGAATGCCCACATGCATTCTCAAATGGAGTTAATAATATTTAGTTTTGTCGATGAAGATTGTGTGTGTGTGTGTATTGTGTGTAGAGAGAGAGAGGATAAAAGTTTTTATATCAGAAATACGAAAAAGTGTAAAAAAAAAAATCGGATTTTTTCAGAGAACTTGACTTCAGAGGTTTGTGGAAGACGAGGTAGAAAAAGGGAGTAATCTAAATTTGCTGTAATAGGCAGAGAGAGAGAGAGAGAGAGAGAGAAAGAGAGAGAAAGAAACTAGACTGATCATAAGTCAGCGTTTATGAATTCTATTGACAGAACAAGCAGTTCATGGTATGAGGCGCAACTCAAAGGCAAGCAAAGTGTAGGAAACATAAACGGGAGAGAAAAGAGTCCTACAACTTTAAAGTAAAAAAAAAAAAAAAAAATGAGTATCGCGAAAGTCTAATTATTCATAAAATTTTGACAAACGCTCTTGAATTCTGCGCATGACAGGGACAGGGGATTCAACCCATGGTGCGAATTTCGCAAAAAAAAAAAAAAAAAAAAAAAACTAACCTTCTCGTCATATTTTTAATGCAAAGATTACGTAGTAAAACAGTTAAGCCTTCTGTGCTTTCATACCGATTAAAATTTCGTTTTGCTTTAATGGCTATCATACTAAAAATGCCAAACGTAAAAAAAAATACAGCATGATCACTTTATCCAAGGCGTTTCTGTTGTTTCATTTAATCAGATATTTTTAATATATGATGAAGGCAATCATGGATTTAGAGCTTCCTTATATATCCACTACTTTTTTTAGTTTTTAAAAACAGGCCTGACTATGATGCACAAAAGAGCATTTAAATATAAATCCACGCACACTTAGGATATGTCTTACAAAGACAGCATAATAGCTTAGGTCTATTTGCATACTGTCAGGAAATCTTTGCAAAAGTACGTACATACAGAATAAACAAACATTAGCACAGACTTGCACACACATACAAACAAGCACTGACATGTCTTTCAATGAGTAAAACAATTTTTACCGAATGTGCTTAGAGCTAAAATTATACACAATTATGAATAAATTCCCTATGCACTTTTATAATGTTTTCTCGCAAATAATCAATTCCCATTCAAAAGACAGCAAAGCTCTACTGTGTTCATCCTCCGGCTGCCAACTCTTTTATGAACTCCTGTACCTCCATTTTCACTCCAGAAGACTCATCAAATCTTGGTCAATTCTACGTCATCTACTTTCAGCCTCAGCTGCTCCGTCGCTGCTTGGATGATAATGTCCTTTCTCTCGCCTACTTAGCCATTTTTATGCACCACCTCGTGTTGCTGAAGAAAACCGCAGACTCCCCACCCTTTTTGGAAAATTATAGTTTTTCCATTCTTCCTCTATCAATCTTCGTTAATATTTTATATTTTCAAATGTTTTCATTTTTACAATTTCACTAAACTCCTGACTTCCTGATCCCACATCTACTTTGAAAACCTAAATTTCAAGTGTTCCTACCCTGTTTTTCTTATTTACACTGAAAATCTACGCTCCATTTCAATAAATAGGAGAGCCTCGAGTTCGTCATTCTTTCTGATGGTCTTTCTTTTCCAGATACTTTTCTTCTATACTGAAATCATTTTCAGAGTTTCCACTACTCTTCGAGTCTCTCATTTTAAGTGATTTTCCAGGACAGAGCGGGTGATCACAGACGAAATGAATGGAAAAAGGAGCTGATAATTAGCAAATTATTCATTATCATAGTAATGGCTCTCTAATCATACGATATGAAATGATTTTCTACCCAGTCATTAAACAATTGTACTTCTGCCCTTTCCATCCAGTAAAGAGCTATTAAAGCTTAGAGAAATACTGATAAAAAAAAATATTAATGATATAGTTGATCATAAATGCAGGAAATATATCAGTGAACTTCCATCGACTCTGAATAACCAAATAAGCTCAGTCTACCCTCCAACCCCACTTATGTGTTATTGGCACTTTTCTCTCCCTTTAGTCCGTCTGTTTGCTTCCTTCTTACATTTCTTTTATCTTTTTTGAATTTGTTTTTTTTTTTAAATAAAATAAAGAAAGCAGGGTCCGGTAAAAAATGATAAACTTGAAATTAGACGTCAAGGAAGATGAAGCGGCCTTCGAGCTTTCTCGGTCTTGAAGGTGAAGAATTGTGGAAGGCGATGGATCAAAGAAGAAAAATACAAGGGAAGAGAAATTATGACGGAACTGTATAAGAACGAAAAATAGTTCAGCCTCAGTTGACACAAACTCACATTAGACATCTGAAGTTGTTCAAGGTGGACGGAAAGCCGAGAAAATAAATGGGCTTCAGTTTCTCCACACATTTTCGGAAGAATATTTTCTGCAAAATGAATCGTTCATTGCTGGTGTTGACATCATTAATTTCAAGAGTTTCTTGCAAGACTGCCTCTTCGTTTTCTGGAGAAATTTTCAGTAGTATAAATGTCGGTATAAGTGCATATATACATGTACAGTATATATATGTATATATATATATATATATATATATATATATATATATATATATATATATATATATATATATATATATATATATATATATATATATATATATATATATATATATATATATATATATATATATATATATATATATATATATATATATATATATATATATATATATATTCATTATTGTATCTTTCATGGGGGATTGGTCCAGTGACAACAAAACTTCGTTAGAATTAAGAAAACAAAAAATGCAGTAGAAAATATGAAAAATATGAAAACAACGTTTTTTTTTATAGAAATTAAGTGTTTTCTCAATGACGTTTTTTCTGCTTTCTTCCAAACAAGCTCTGTACGATTTACTATCCACACTTAAACCTGAAGGTTTCCTTAGAATGCAAATACATTAACACAGCTGGCAGCTCCATAAACGTCTGAATAACTCTCCCTTCCTCTGAGATGGGTAAACTTTTATAACTTTTAAGTTGGTCCGTATACTAAACGTTTCCCTTACCTTCTATTCCTTGCAGCTTTCTTACTGCTGTTCATTCCGGCACAGAGAACTTGCTGTGCTGCTGTAAATTTTCTTTATATTTTATCTTACACCAGAAACACGTGTCATGAAAGTTGTTCCGGCTTCAGAAGTTTTGCTCTTCAGGCAAATGTGAAGTTTTAAATGCTCTTCTTCCTAACTATAATGCCAGAGTTCTGTTAAAGGGGCATATGCATGTAAAATGTGCAGTATATATATACATATATATATGTGTATATATATATATATATATATATATATATATATATATATATATATATATATATATATATATATATATATATATATATATATATATATATATATATATATATATATATATATATATATATATATATATATATATATATATATATAAGAATAATTGCGGAACAAAAGGGTAAAAACGCTAGTCATAAAGGCTTGACTATTACAGAATGAAATCCATTTTGTTTGTATACTTATAGAATCGTATTTACTAACCATTATACAGCAAAGCATAAACTCTAAACAGGTTACCCTGAGCTTCTGAAAGAGCTTAACGTAAATCTCATGAATCTACGATTTCAAAGGACAGCCAAAAGTCATTTGAAATGAATAAGTTTTGGAAGAACTAAGTGTAAATTTCGACAAGTGAACTTTGGAACCAGTAAGCCTTTGAGATTTAATAGTCAGTTAATAATTCGCATTTTTTTTATCGTCTCACTGGGATTGGGGTTTGCTTATAAAAACAGATAAAAAATGAGCTCAATAAAAGGATTCAAATCTACCTTTTGTAATAACATTTAACTAAAATAAAGATTTAACTGATAAAAGTTGCTGTTTACCTATAGGTAACAGGCAAAACATTTAATGCTAATAATAACAACTTTTTTTTTATCATTTTCAGATGGAGTTTTAATCGTCAAAGCCTTTTAGTCATTAAACACAACAAAATGACTAAGTCTTTCATTCACGAGCCATTGCACTAAATGTTGCCTTTATTCCTTCATTAATGCTGTTAATCATTAACGATCGTTACCTCAATCTTGCCTCCTGATTAGGACGTTGCTTCAATATATAATTTCACCAATAGCTCATTTTGGTCGATGACATTTTTGCGTAAAGTTTGTGATTCATCATATGTTTGGGTTGAAGTTTACGTCCTTTAATGCAAAACAGATTGCTTTTTATGGCAATGCCAAAAATAGTAAAACATTTTAAAATCATAAAAATAGCTTTGTCCAAAAAACGCACGCTGGAACGTTTATTGATATGCATCAAAGGATGCTCCAGAATGGTTAGTAATGACATGGAGATAGGACCTAATTGGTAACAACTGTTTCTATTATCTCTCACCAGATGGATGTTAATCGTCTCTGTAGTCATTAAACACAAGTCTTTCATTCACGAGCCGTTGCACTAAATGTTGCCTTTATTCCTTCATTAATGCTCTTAATCATTAATGATCGTTCTCAATCTTGCCTCCTGATTAGGACGTTGCTCCAACGGTAATTTCACCAAGAGCTCATTTTGGTCGATGACATTTTGCGTAAATGCTTGATTTTTATCATATGATAGAAGTAATTTACGTCCATAATGAAAACAGGCTTTTTGATTATTATACGAAAATAGAAAAGAAAACATAAAAATAAGTATGAATAAATAGAGAAATATGAACAAAATAAATCTAATATTATAAATGGCCAGCTCCTAGAGAATATTATATCAGCTCAGTGGTCTGGTATTAAACTGTATATACATATATAACTTTATATATATATTATATATATATACATATATATATATATATATATATATATATATATATATATATATATATATATATATATATATATATATATATATATATATATATATATATTATGCGAATAGGTTCACAGCCTGGCTCAATTGTATTTGAACCAGAATTAATATGAGGTAGACGAATTGCAACGTGGCTCATTTCGCAATGTCTAATTCTTACCTGTTGAAAAATGGAAGTTACTGTCGACATTACAAAGAGTGAGAAAGGGATGCTTTCCAGAGTTTTGCTCAAAGCAGGAATAAACCAGCGAACATAACCAAGGGATTGCATATTTACTGAGCCTAGGAAGATCCAAGGAGGACGTAAATGTAGCCACTCCAAAGGATGAAAAAGAAGGAAACACAGACAAGGAATGCTAATTAAGATTTAACTAACACGTTTGTTTGGACTTGAAATATTGGTAATTGTCCGATATATTGTCTGTACCTTTACAGCGTACCGTGTACATTTTTTGTTGACGTTTATTTTATGAACACCGAAGTTAACGTGGAAAGTTCAAACGATACACCCTAATCCCATTATCGCAACTCGTTCGACTTTTACCATATTTTTTCTCCTGTTTAGGAAGGAAGAACATAATAAGGAAAGCAAAAATATTGAAGTTGGATGGGAAGAACTCCTACTTGGCCTAACATTAAGATGTCTCAGTGGTGTTTATGAAGGCAGTGAAGACTTGTGAAAGCATCTTTGGCGAGATGAAATGTTGGGCGTGAAATGCTCTTTCTTTTGGAATCCAAACGAATCTACAATAATTGACATCCACGGTTTGAATCATCGGAAAGTCCGGGTAAGAGAGAGTGGGAGAGAGAGAGAGATTGTGTGGAATGATTGAAATATGCTTTTATATAAATGCTAATCCCTTTCCCAAAAATATATTCTAAATTCAATTTATTTTTTATCTAGTAACTGCTATACAATTTTCAGTTGCTTATCTATACACTCAGTCTGTTCTATGTAACCGGTATCTGACAAAAGAAACTGCCAAAATTAAAAACTCCTGGAGAATAAAAAAAAAAAAAATGTTTCTCAACTTCGAATAAACCTTATCACCTTCCTTACAACTTTGCAAATGATTACTTCCATTAGCGACCTAGTTTTTTTAGTTCTGGTCATATTCATTCAGGCATATATTCTTACACATCTACAGGCATTCAAGGGGCTGACCGTGGGACTGAATGTCTACCCAATGTTTACTTCTCAAGTCTGTACGAAAACTGCCCGTGAGTTCACGGACCTGAATGGGATCTCTGACTAAAGCAGTTAACTTTAAGAATGTATGAATCCTAGATATGAAATAAATTCGCGGTGCAAAGGATCACCTCGAGTAATACAGCATCACCTGCGTCAGCAGTAGCAGAAAAAATATCATCCTTCAATTGTTATTTTTTTATGAAAGTAATTTGTGACATTAGTTACCATCTGCATCCATCAAGAAATACATGAGGATTTTATGTGATCTGTAACTAATATTAAACTTCTAAATAAAATGCTCTAGAAAGTAATGTTACAGAAGTCAACGTTACATACAGAGGCTTGCTGACGATTTAAATCCTGAAGTCTGAAAACCGCGTTTATATAATATATGAGCACCGTAAGTCTTATGGTAATTTTATGTTCGCCTATATTTTACTGTTATGGTTTGGGAATCCTTTACTTCTTTTTAATTGAAACACAGCAGGAACATCTTGAAAACCAGCAAAAACTTTTTTTTTGTGTGAATACCTCCGTCCTTGCTTATTTAAAATAAAACTTTCTTATTCTGACAACTCGTATAACATCGCTTGATAAAAGTGCTTAGAGTTATTGAGAACTCTTCAGCATTTCGTTCTCTCCATTTTGGTAGAAAAAAGTGGGATGTTATGGCTACGTAATATAGCTAACTATTCATTGTTGTCTCTTAAAACGATTCAATTATTAAACTTTTAATGGGAATATGCTACTTTATTTGATTCTTTCACAGGTTAGCTCATTTCCTTTCATGAATGTTTTCAATTTAATGCCGACGAATTAGCGACGTTTGAACGCTCAAAAGAATCGCCACCATTATAACTAACATCTGGCTTTCATGATCTGTCCTAGAGTTATTTTTCAGAAAACTCTTCCCCTTAATTCTAGCCTTTCTTTGCTAGTATACAATAAATTTCTGGGACTGGAATTTATAGCAAGAATTTTCCCAAAAGGCGTAGGGAAGTGATTTGTGGACAGTAGTATCATCTCTATACAAATGTTTATATAGAAGGGGCCGCTAGAAGTAGTTGACAGCAGAAAGAAAATAATACTATAGGAGAGCACGTATTCGTAGGGGCCACCCTTAGATTTGGAGTAGAACTTAAAATAAAAATTTTTAAGAATTTTTGATTATATAAACGATCACGACCAAAGGGATTATTCGGTAATGATGAAACAAAATGCAACCGAAACATGACAACATTAAATAATACAAAGGTCTCTTCTTGCGAAAGATGGACAGGCGCGGTACCACAATTCCTCATAATAAATACCATGAGGTTCACTGCACACCATCATTGTAGCCAAGGCCATAATTCTTGGATTACAAACATTCCATTTACTAAACCATCCATTTTCTTGTTTGCCCTCAAGGTGTAGACTTGGGTACTTGTTTAAAATTTTGTATTTGTGATTTGAACCAAATATAAATGTGGAAAATTAATCCCTTGATCGAACGAAATAAAGATTTTTTTATAAAAACATTAATTATTTTTTCAAGAAAACAGACTGAGGAAATACTTTATTATAGGAGCTAGTCATTCATTAACCTCAGTGATGTACTACTATTCTTTTCGTCTATAAAAACGAGCTAATAGTAAATTTATAGTTAATAAATTATCATTAAAAAAAAGGCACATTTTACGATACTATATGCTTTGTCATGGCTGCTCTTGATGACAATTAACAAGAGAAATAAAATACATTAAAAACGTATATTTACAGTTTCTTCCCCTAGGGATGTTTATGTTGGGGTACGAAGTACGGATATCACTAACACTACCATTAAAGAATTGGGAATAAACAAACAACAGAGCATATGCCGTTTAAAATCTAAATACTGTTTGCTAAACTATTCTCCTCCTGTCTGTCTGTCGTTTGTCTGTCTGTCTGTCTCTGTTTATTATCGATGACCATTAGTGGCTTTGAATAAGCTTGCTGATTTACCACTTTTTCCTAAATTATTTGTATCACAAACTTAAAAAAAAAAGCTTTGTGTTTAATGCACTGCCTGTTTACCATTAGGTGAAGTACTAATATATCTAAATATCAATTTCCTGGATATTAAGAGGGTCCATTAGCGCTCTCGTTACAGGCGTAGTGGTTCTATCTGTTTTGATTATACATTAAAGGGAGAAGGTTTCCTCAAAATTCCTGTTTTGTATATTTAATTCCCGAGGAACAGCAGTTGGATGTCTTCTATACAGAACGTTTTTCATG
>NC_089744.1:72921255-72933755 GCF_040412425.1 Macrobrachium rosenbergii | reverse complement strand
CCCATTACTGATATTTTCAGTTATTTAGTCTCAGTTAAGCTTTTAATATCAAGATCACCTTATCTTCGGAACAACTTGCACATAAAAGGAGTTATTGAGTATATGTGCATTAATATATAAAAAAACAAACTTATCAGTTTGATTAAAGGTACCTAGGCGAAGGTAACAAGAAACATTCCACCATCAACGATATTACCTTAGTCTTTCATTTCAAGGAATGATTGCAAATTTTATGTCCGTCCGACAGCACGATGTCAGACAAACCAGGATATATGTAGAAATAAGGCTAAGTTTCCATATCTCTCCTGGTGCAATGTTCAGTCATTCCTCTCGCACCGAAACAAGCGACCATCATCCGCAAGAATGAATACCTAACCCCGAAATCATTTACCAAGAGAAGAAGCAGTAAATGGTACATTGGCAAAACCCTGTTTATAGCCTCGTGGAATCATACAATTAAACACCGAGCGGCAACGTGCGACCTTTTTCGTGTCAAGGGCGGTATCACCTTTGAAGACAAATCCAACGTTAATACAGTTTTTGTGTATGAATGAAGGTCTCGTGTCGTTCAACCGAGTGCGCGACCAGGTTGAAATAATAATGTCAGACTGCCGTTGATCGGCTGAATTCCCAGGCCGGACTCTCTAATTAACAAAGACCATGTTGTCCTCACCTCGCTCCTTGTTTCTGTTAACAAAGATGAAAGCGGAAGTTTTATTATTTAATAATAATAATAATAATAATAATAATAATAATAATAATAATAATAATAATAATAATAATAATAATAATACTCACAGTAGCATGAGTCTTGAAATGCAGAAACCAATCCACAGTTATGTATGGGTAAAAATATATCTAAAAATAAAGTTAAATAGAGAATTTTCGAGAATGTGTACGATTCCTCTATTAAAAGTGGGATTCGTAGAGATTCTCGGAAGCTCTTTGTTTAGCTTGATTTTTAAATATATTTATGCTCATACGTAACTGTGGATTTGTTTCTCCAATAATAATAATAATAATAATAATAATAATAATAATAATAATAATAATAATAATAATAATAATAATAATAATTGATTGGAAAGAAGCCCCATTTTAAACATGGTTTATGAAAAATTCTTGCTGCATCTAGTGAGTTTCATTGTTGAAGCTTTTTTAGTCTTCTTAATTAGTATTTTCTCATTCCTACTCCCATCTGCAAGTAACTATCCAATATTTCATTTCTTTATCCTCTTAGAAGGATGTAAATAATACGAGGAATCCTTACTTGTAAGCAAATTACCAGGTGCAAGAATTACAGGTAAGGGCTGCATCCAGATGGAACTCGAAGTTGTGGGTCGTCTAGACAGCGATCCTCTCAGACTCCTCTGAGGATTAGCACGTCATACTTAGATTAAGAGGCCGATTGACTGGCGTGACGGTATCTGGCTTTTGTCCAGTGTTATGTGACCCATGTCTGGCATTGTTAACCGATTCTTAACACAGGTGATCGAATAAGGAGGTTAAAAGAGAGATTAGAAAAACGCTATACCAGGGGGATAACAATAAGTAACACGAACCAACATACAGGGAGTGTACCATCAACCTCGGCTACAAAGGCAGATTGCGGAGAAAGTACTTAGAGGATGAGAGAGCCATAAAAATTGTCATTACCAACGACGAATCCCCGACCAGAAAGAAAGAAAGATTTATTAATGAAAATTATCTATGCCCATCCTTTACAGGACCATCTCCAAAGGAACGAAGGCGTCTACTGGTACAAATGCCTGTAACAAGGGATCTCCTGCCACGTATATACGTACATATACATATATATATATATATATATATATATATATATATATATATATATATATATATATATATATATATATATATACATACATATATATGTATATATATATATATATATATATACACATATACACACACACACACACACACACACACACACATATATATATATATATATATATATATATATATATATATATATATATATATATATATATATATATATATATATAAAACACCAGTGGCTGATGGGGATTTATTGTTTGATCAATTTTCTATTAATTTTAGGTTTGGTTTTTCGGTAGCGCATTTTCGTCCAGAGAGAATGTACCGTTCGATTTACTCAGCTGAAAATAAAATCCTTTTATATTTAACTGTTACTTTTCTGGCCCAGATTGATCGTACTATTCACTATGGCTAGAAATGGGTTTTAGAAATGTTTTGGTCCAGAATTTCATTCAAAGCTATTGCTGACCAGCATGAGTCAAACATTTTGTATCCAGTAATAGTTCAAACATGGCAACCATGATGTGTACATTGTCAGGGAATGGTTTTGATTTCAATTGCAATTCGAAAATTGGAACATTTGAATAGAGGAAGGCCCGTGTACTCTGGTTTGACAAAGTACATTCCATATGAAATCCACATAAAGGTTGTCAGCTTGTAATTGTAATAACATTAAATCTATTCAGCTTTTCATAACATTTAAAAAAATTATTATGAGGGGAAAAATTCAAGGTTCCACTATGGAATCTGTGGAATCAATTTCTGCAATGTGTCCGCTAATGCAACCACAAGCTATCAATCACTGCACTAAATGATTATGAATAAATTAAGAATTTTTGTTTACCATTATACGAGTATATAGTGTAACGTATCAGTAGACAATGTCAAAACCTACAACCATTTTGTATAATAACATTGACCCAACCATTCAACTCGGATTTTTCGTTTATCCCTCGTTGATAATATTGTGACATACATTTTAGCCTTTTGATCACTCCTGGATAAGCGCCGGTGACCTATAATGAAAATGGTGGCGGGTCACGCACCAATCTGCGAGATATGTCTTGCAACGATTAGCTGCTTGGCCACCCCCTCCCCCTCCCCACAGTCTCTTATATCTACTGTTCATCAACCTTAGAGGATAAGAGTCTGATTGCCTTGCGCGAAAATGGAAATCCAAGATATCAAATATTTTTTTATATTTCTTATTACAATAGTAATTACTTTTCATAAAAATTTAACTAAAATGAATAGCTCCTCGTCTGTATTTCCCATAAGTAGAGAAGTCTTTAAAGTATTAAAGAAGATATAAATCTAGATAATCTAATCCAATTTTGCTACTGACTTTAATCGATGAAAAAATAATATTGAAAGTGTAGCGCTTCCTTCAAAGGATGCTGACACATGTTTATGCACGTTATAAATGCACCAGTGAAATAAAACAATGTAATATTTACCTGCTGGCAAGGAACAATGTTAAAATCATCTCCTTACCAAGTCAAATATACAGGACAACCATATGGCCTCCCTTGAAAAGTATTTAATTTTCTGTCTACAACATATCCCCATAGCATATAGAACACAAGGCCAGATATAATAAATGCAGTATTCTAAAATGAACTGACTAATGTGCTTTTCCGGTAATAACAGCATCGTAATATTAAGCAAGTTTTCTGTTTTTTTGTTACATAGCCTAATATTTCCAAACACGCGCCTGCAAAACTGTTAAGGAAAAGAGCGTTAGCAAATCTTTGACATTAAAACAGCTAAACTAGCATTCACAGTGTATATGAATTATAATCTGAAATGTTTAAGGCATTACATCGATAAATCAAAATAGAACAGAAAACATTTAGAGCTTTACAAACGTATGTCTCTTCCAGTAAGTGGTCATTGTTGGAGATCATAATCAAAACTTTTTAAGTCTCGGTAACACGAAATGTATTAAGTCGTTCTAAACTGATTAGATAATAGGGCCTTATTTTATGAAGTTTTCCTATTGTTGGTTTGAGGTTTTGCTTCTGAGAGAAAGGAGGCAGAGGGATAAGGGTTTCGCTTAGAGAGAGAGAGAGAGAGAGAGAGAGAGAGAGAGAGAGAGAGAGAGAGAGAGAGAGAGAGCAGCATTGTTCTTTGAGAACTCTTTTATTTAGTCTTACAACGATTTTCATTGTTTTCATTATTAAGGAACATACATTTTACATACGTCTTTATGCCAACATACAAAGACACTAAAAACAAAAATAAAATGATAATAAATAAACGAAGACTATATAGTCGTATTGTATTATGAAAGGTCATTGGGCTTCTAGGCTACCAGCATATGAATATAAGGCCAAATTATCTGAGAAGATCATATAATTTCCATGTGTTAATTCTTATTATTCTCCTGATAGTTACACAATGAATGATGCTCCAAGTTCTAAATAAGAAAACAAATTGGAAAAGTACTGTTGGGTGCGGGGAAAGCGTGCTCAGATTAAACAGTGTATGCATTTTTACCTCGATGTCAGGTTTTATGAAAAATCAAAACTTTGTTCCCACGTCAGTGGCAGGCCTGGAGTATTACCACGGAGCCCTCACATACTCGTTTCCCCCTGCTGGATGCTGATTTATTGTTGCGCGTAAATGAAAGTTTAAATTTCCAGTTTTGCTGCTCTGGGAGCATGGGAGCGTTATCCTGATATATGATAGTTCACGTGTAAATCAACACGTGAAATATCAAGCTATTAAAACTTCACTGTTACCTCCAAACAGTACACTTTACCAATTAATCATCTTCCATTCTTTTTTAACATGAACGTACCACCTCAAAACACTCGGTGAACCTCTCATCCAATCTAACCTTTTCCAGAGTCCATGAAAAATGTCTCCCGCATCTCACAAGGTTTGCTATTACGTATTTATTCTTACACTTTCTTCTTCTAAATTTTCCTCTTAAGTCAATTTCTTAATAAGGTATCCCCTGCACCCACTGTTAGTTAGTTGATTATAAGCTTAAGGCCATAATGCAGCACCAGTCTTACAATGCTGCCAAAAAACCGGAAGCTTTCTGTTTTTTTTTTTGTATTACCTTTACTTGTCTTCCTATCATAATCAGTACTAAGTGCCATTAACGTTCTTGTTATATGACCCTCAAATTTCTCTTCTGGCTCTCTCCTAATCATTCATTTAAAAACCCTTCAAAGTTCTCACTTAATTAACTCAAGTCTGCAATCAGGTCTGACGGCATCTCTCCATTTTTATCTTTTAATTTTTTGTAAGCCATCTGTTTGCCCTCATAACAACGGTTTGCTTCTCTTAAATTCCTTGAAAAGTCTCCCACTGTAACAAATTTCATCAAATCCTGTCCATTCCTCACTCACTGTTTCCTTAACTTCTTATCTAGATATATTTTTTTATATGATTAACTTTTCTATGGAAAGTAGGTCATATATTCTGCCTATGCATTCAGAAAACCCTACTTGAATATAGTGAGATCTACTTCATTCATTTCTTCTCCAGACATCACTTTACCACTAACATTCATTGCTTTGACTCAAGGACTCTAGAGTCCTAGAGTTCTAGAGCCCTTCAAACTTCTGGAAAGCTCTCAGTTCTTCTGTATATGTAAGCCCACCAGATTCTTGATCCTTCTGTATTTCTTTGTACTTCCTCTTTCTTTTTATCAGAAGCTCTCGACGTAATAATATGCTGCAAGATATTTACATGAAAAACACATACCCACACATACAGACGCATACACGGAAAAGGTTGTGTTTGTTAGCCTTCTACGTAGATCACACGTATGGATACCAACGATACTAAGACTTAAAAAAGGCAGCAGTAATAACAGAAATAAGTAGTTGAAATGTGTGTAAAATTTGTTAACTTTTTCGTGATTGCCATTGTTAAAAATAATGTTGATTAACTGAATGACTTCTCATTGAGCACTGTTTTTAATGTTTTACCTAGCAGTTTTGTCCTATCATTAACTCATTAACTGCTCACCTGTTTGAATAAACAGAATAGATGGACTTCTCTCTACTAAGGTAATAAACACTATAATTTTCTTAGAGATTCTGTCAAATGTTCGGTAACATGCAAATGCTTTAAATACTGATACAGAAGGAATATTATTTTTGAAAGTGAATATCCCAGCTAAAAGAAGGATTTCGTTACTCACTAGTAAATTAGGCACCTAGATCTTGCTCGACTGTAATTATTCATGAATATGGCAGCCAGAAAGAGGAAAAACACTGAGAACTCTTACCAAAAGAACGATCAAGCAGAGCTATTTCATGTCAGCATAATGATATGATTCAAATTGGGAAAATTTAATGCTAAGGTAATCGTCACCCTGGGAAGTGAAAATTCCCAACAAAATTCTCAAGAAAGAATCTTGTTACTCTTCATATCGAACTTTATCAACCACTTAAAGTTGAGCTGATATCACTTGCGTGATGATTGGAAGGAATGGAGCAAATTTAGAATAGAAATACTTTTGGGATGAAATTGAATACAACACTCGTCTCTCTCTCTCTCTCTCTCTCTCTCTCTCTCTTTCTCTCTCTCTAACACAAGCTAAGCGACTTTGAATATGAATCGGAAGATGAGAGACGATATGGGATTGTTATCAAACCCAATTTGCCTCTGTTGGCTCAGGATAAATTAGGCACCTAGATCTTTAGTCGAAATAAGTCACAGCCGGGGTGTTAGAGAGAGAGCAGAGAGTAGCTTATTTATTCAGATTCAACTTGCTTAACCCTATGTCAAAATTTACTTCATTTGGGCTGTCCTCAGAACTTAATCATTCATTTATTCATTTAAACCATCCGAAAGGAATAAAAAGACATTTTCTCAGTCGTCTCTCTCTCTCTCTCAGCTCTCTCTCTCTCTCTCTCTCTCTCTTTCTCAATGCAAGTAAGAAAGCATATTTGCGCAGGACACGATCAAATTCAATATATGGCAAATATGAATAACACATTTGTCTTAATAGACAAGAGAAATATGACTAGTATATTCATTAGGAACAAAGAATTTGGTCTCTCAGGACAAATTCTTATAAATAGGTGCGCTGTTACTGAGCACGGTGGCTTATTTATTTACTTACTATTACTTACTTATATACTTACTTACTTACTTAATTACTTACTTATTCATTTATTTGTTTATTCCAAGGAATAAAGACATTTTACAGTTGTCTATACGTAACCAGCCCTGAAAGTGGGACTTGTTACCAAAAGGGTTTTCATGAGGTAATAGCGTTATTGTATTTTGATTACTTGTATATTAATATCTTATGTCTAGTAATCGCCCAGGTATACCTTTAATTTTAATATAATTTGCATATCGAATACTGACTCATGAATCTCGAGACATATTTTCAAAGACACCTTTGGAAATATGTCCCGTGTATATTGGGAATTTGAGCTAAACTTCGTGAGTAAGCGCTAATGTTAGCATAAGGTCTAGACACCAGTACCTTTAATAATGAATCAGTATCATTAACTTGGAACGTTCTAATTATCATTAGAGAATTCCTCCGAGGACACGAAGTTCCTCGTTGAGTTTTCATTACAAAAAACGAATCTTAAAGATACTGGCTGGTTAGCTAGCGTGGGCAACTCTCGAACTCTGCATAATATTTAATGTGCACCTATTGTTTTTTGTCATTTTACTTAACTTTGAATACACTTAATTCAAAAGTAATGGTACTGACATTTATATTAAAAAAATTATTGATGAGAAGTGATTAACATAAAATTATACGTTTTCTTAGTAAAAGATTTTTATTCAAAAAGTAAAGTTAACATCACATTAAAGACAATCAGTCTCGATTACAAGAGGAAACATACCGGAGAATAGAGCAGTTAACATGTTGACGTCGATTCAGTGGCTTTAACAAGAAAAATATTTTTGTTTTGTTTTCCATAGTTAATTAAATAACCAGATTAAAGGCAAACCTCTATTGATTTTATAGGTTAAAGAAAAATGTTGCCTAACAAATACAAAAAATTAAATGTAAGTCAAAATGAACTAGACACTCCAATGATCTCTCTCTCTCTCTCTCTCTCTCTCTCTCTCTCTCTCTCTCTCTCTCTCTCTTTGGCTAGTAAACGGCCAAAGCAAAGAAGAAAAATTCCATGTACGTCGTTCATTCGTTTCACTTGATTTAGTTTGGAACTCGTAGAAGCAAAGCCTAGAAAGTGAAAACATTTGATAGTAGTTTGACACTCGTTCAGGAAGTCAAGGTTTCTTCAGAATTTTGGGCTAAAAAAAAAGTAAAAAATGCGCCAAAGTTTCTTCAGTACAATCGAGTTTTCTGTACAGCGTATAATCAAGCCCACAGAAAACAGATCTATCTTTCGGTGGTCTCGGTATAATGCTGTATAAGCAGCGGCCCATGAAACTTTAAGGTGGCCTATCCACTGCCAGGTGGTGGCCCTTTAACCTATATCGTTGCCAGAATGACTGGAGGGTAGACGATTATGGCTAAATTTAAGATCTAAACAGAAAAAGTGCGGAAAACTACTGAGTTTTCTTTTACAGAGGGCTGGAGTTTGGACATGTTTGATGATTGGAGGGTAAAATGGATGAAAGCAACTGAACAAATTTGTCAGCACTCTAAAGCCTCAAGTAGTTTTATAGATTTTATGGGCTGACATGAAAAATGATACTAGTCTTAGATATAAGAATAGAGAAAAGAATGAGATAGATAAAAAAGTGATTTATAATGAAAGGAAAACATAAAGACTGCGGAGGACAGACAAAGAAGAGAAAGACAATAGTTTTCTTTACAGAAAACTAGACAAAAAAGGGGAAATGGAGAGTGCACATAAAAAATCAGAATATATGGGCACCTGGCAGTAGGATGAGGAGATCAAGATTACAAGGAAGAGGAAAAAATTTTGTCATATAGCCAGCAGTACATGTAAAAGATTGAGAGAGAGAGAGAGAGAGAGAGAGAGAGAGAGAGAGAGAGAGAGAGAGAGGTTTGAAATTATATATAAAACCAAATATTTTTCAGCAGCGTACGCGATCCCTTTACTGGTGTAAAAATATTTTAGTTTTTGCATCTGTTATTTGATTACATATGAAAGTCCGTAAGAAAGCTAATGATTTGAAAACTTTTAAACATAATGAATTTTGGAATTGATCTCGAATACAATTTCGCCCCTTTAAAATGGAAGTAATTTAGTGCGTGACACACGAGCTGCGACTTCAATTATTAAAAATATGTCTAGTGCAGTCACATCTATTATCATAAATTTTTTTTTACATAAACAGGGGAAAATGTTTCTATTCTGGTAATTCATGCGGAAAAAATAGTTTTGCTATATTAAAAAAGTGTCACATTCTAAATCCTTCTAATAAGTAATAACTATATTAATTTTACTAATGGTTTACTAGTAAGGTTAGTTATTGAGATTATATCTATCTATGACTAGCTTTTGATATGGTCAGATGGTTATTTGGAGGATTGGAAGGTCATGAATAAGCATAATACTCAAAAACTTTTTTTTTGTATTTGAAAATGACTGGATGGTAATTACAGGAAAAAAAAGTTTGCTATATTATCTACATTCTAAATATGAATCTAAAACATAAATATGTTATATATTAACATATATGTAGCTTTTGATATGGTCAGATGGTTATTTGGAGGACTGGAATATGAACATATATGCAAAATGCTCACGAAATATGACTTGTGTATATTTGTTCAAATATGTAAAACACAAATATGTACATATATGCCCGTGTTTGTTTAAAAATTTTCTTTAATGTTCATTCGACTGAATTTACATTCATATACAAATGTATTCCTGCTCCAAAATCCAAGCATTTTCAAATCCTTTTATATCATAGAAATAAACCTGTGCCCTTGGAAAGTGGAAGCTGCTCAGCATCATGTTTATGCAACGATAAAAAAAATAGATTAAACAGAAGAGAAATTCAGCTTTGATGCATGAGGGGGTGGGGGAGGAAGGGAGGGAGGGTTGGGTGGGGTGGAGGTATAACTTATCTTTTGAGAAATTCATACGAAGAAATCTTCTCTGCTTGTTTCAGATGAGTCTAATGAATTCCACCAAATGATATCAACTACAGCAAAGTAAAGAAGCATTCCCCTGAATTAATTTCCCAGATGTAAAACATAGGTGGGAGTTTTAATTAATTTATCCCTTACTACCTTTAATAGCTATTCTTGTTTTTTTTTTTTTTTTTTTAATGGCGGTTGTTCTTCTGATATTTGTAAACGAACTTTCTACCAATCTGCTGTGCATTCCGGATGCTGTTTTGATTAGGTCAGAGAATCTTATTTGAAACTTCTGTAGCAATGTAATGCTTATTTTGTTAATTAACTGCGTGATAGCGTTATTAAAATTGGATAATGTATTTCCTGAATTTTCTTAGGCAACGGAAGAAGGAAGATTTGTTGGTAACATCAATAATAAAGCCTTTATTATCTGTCATCAACTTTCATTTCAGGGCTTGTTTTCTTTCAACAGTTCTACAGAAATAAATTGCAAATATATGTTACTTGCATATAAATCAAGCTTATATTAAAGAGATAACTGTTTTCGCAAGAATCTTTTCAATTATGCCATTCAGCTTCCATTTCAGAGTACTTTTGGTTTTAACACTTTGACAGAAGTAGTTTGCAAACATATTTTTGCATATAAATCAAGCTTTTATTAAAGGGGTAACTGTTGGCGCAAGAATCTTTTTAAATATTCCCTTCAACTTCCATCTCAGAGCACTTTTGCTTTTAACAGTTCGATAGGACAAGTTCACATATATATTTTACTTGCATATAAATCCAACATTTATTGACGAGGTAACTGTTAGGGCAAGAATCTTTCCAAATATTCCAGGGTCTCATTCCGTAGCCCCCTGTCCATTGTGATGAAGGAGGTGGATGGAGGTGGATGGTGGTGTCAGGACGTTGAACCGGGATAATGTCCAGGATTTATGAGGGACCTTCGCTTGGCGAAATACCAAGATTTTCGTAGCCTGTCTGCCGCATTTACTTGCGCCATTCCTTAGAGATCGAACGATGTATGGAGCCTGTACGATTCGAGAAAATTTAAGTCTTTTCCCAGGCATCGTCGACTTAATCTTATTTCTGAAATGTAGTGTTTCTCTTAGGGTGCTATAACTCTTCAGGAAAATTGTCTTAACAAAACAAATAACACACAAACACACACACACACACACTCACACACGCACACACCTGTGTGAAGGAAGTGAGAAAAAGAGAGAATGAGAGAATGAGAGGATGAGGAGGGAGGGGGTGACATTAAGTCATTAGAAGATTTATGAGCTTATTCAAAAGAGCAAAAATAAAAAAAAAAAAGCACGAGCGCACACACTATTAGTATTCAGAAGAGATTATTTTCATAAGCGCAATTATTCACGCTGTAAACCTGTTCTTCTCGTCTTACTAAATAGACGTGAGATGATATAGCGCTTTGCATGTTTGTTTGAGCAAAAAAAAAGTAAAAAAAAAACATGATTTCCAGTTTATGAGCAGAAAAATTATATTATTTGTGCCTTGAATATCATTTTCAAAATGCCATTCAGTTAAAGCCCTGACATTCATTTCTGCGTCTTCTTACAATATGGAATACAACGTTCTTTAAGGGAACGAGTATTATGCTTTATTACTTAACACCGTTTGATACAATAATTGTTAACGTAAATACTTTCATTTAGGCCTTTTCAATCTTAGGTCTCTGTTGGTAATTAAATTTCTCATATAAGATGCTTCCTGGAACGTACATTCAATAAACAGAACAAAACGTAGGCAAGTGACAGACCAGGAGAGAGAGAGAGAGAGAGAGAGAGAGAGAGAGAGAGAGAGAGCAATTTTCCTAACTTCATCTCCCACCGTCTCTCAATGCACTTTGGACAAATTAATGTGATGGTTCTAACTTCATTACTTCAGTTGAAACAGATGTACTACATGGAAGTCCCAAGTTTGTGTGTAGAACATTACAAGCATTTATAGTTCATATTCCTGTCGTTGTTTCTTCTAAAAATCTAGTATCGAAATTACTTTAAATATGAAATATCAAATTTTAAAATGTTCATTTTAACGGCTTCTCTTAACAATGTTACTCTTGAAAGTATAGGGAAAAAGGCGTCCTGAATCCGCATCAGGTAAATAGGATAACTAGAGAAAATTCTTTGAACGCTCGGTTTAAATACACGCTTACTTTCGAGGGGAAAGGGCGGGGGTTGGCGTGGGAAGAAAGTGCCGTCCGTTGATCTCATGTGGTTCACCTCATGTGGTGTACTGTAGGCATTATTAAAGGGTCTTTGCAGCGACCTTTGAGCCTCTAGGTGCATCCAACTTTTAGCCTTTTGCTTTACCCCATTCCCCCATCCTTCCTTTAACTTTGCTGTCCAACACCTCTAGCTGTTACTTCTTAGTGCAACCGTGGAGTTTTCTCTCGGTTACATCTTTAGATCCCTAAACTTCATCTTCCCATTTTCTGATTCTCTTTGTCTCGCTGTCCAACCTCTCTAACTCCTCTATTCACTGTCGGAAGCCCTCAGTTTCCCAAAAAAGTGTAGCCTTTAACAGTCTAAATTCCATCAGTCAATCAACCAAACGCATTCATGAGCAGTTGAGGGGAAAGAATTACTGTAATTTTATACGTTGAATCTGACGATTTTGATTCTATTATCACTTTGTTCTCCTCGTCTTCTCT
>NC_089744.1:72913228-72920755 GCF_040412425.1 Macrobrachium rosenbergii | reverse complement strand
TGAGACCCTGGAATATTTGGAAAGATTCTTGCCCTAACAGTTACCTCTTCAATAAAAGCTGCATTTATATGCTAGTAAAATATGTTTGTGAACTTGTCCTATCGAACTATTAAAAGCAAAAGTGCTCTGAAATGGAAGTTGAAGGGAATATTTGAAAAGATTCTTGCGCCAACAGTTACCCCTTTAATATAATAAAAAATTTGATTTATCTGCAAAAATATGTTTGCAAACTACTTCTGTCAAAGTGTGAAAACGAAAAGTACTCTGAAATGGAAGTTGAATGGCATAATTGAAAAGATTCTTGCGATAACAGTTACCTCTTTAATATAAGCTTGATTTATATGCAAGTAACATATATTTGCAATTTATTTCTGCAGAACTGTTGCAAGAAAACAAGCTCTGAAATGAAAGTTGATGATAGATGATACAGGCTTTATTATTGATGTTACCAATAAATCTTCCCTCTTCCGTTGCCTAAGAAAATTCAGGAAATAAATTACCCAATTGTAGTAACGCTATCAGGCAGTTAATTAACAAAAATAAGCATTACACTGCTACAGAAGTTTCTAAAAAGATTCTTTGACCTAATCAAAACAGCATCCGGAATGCACAGCAGACTGGTAGAAAGTTCGTTTACAAATAACAGAAGATTCATTAAAAAAAAAAAACAAGAATAGCGATTAAAGGTACTAAAAGCCAAATTAATTAAAACTCCCACCTATGTTCTACGTCTGGGAAATTAATTCAGGGGAACGCTTCTTTACTTTGCTGTAGTTAATATCAACTGGTGGAATTCATTACACTCATCTGAAACAGGCAGAGGAGATTTCTTCCAGTGAATTTCGTACAGGATAAGTTATACCTCCACTCCACCCAACCCTCCCTCCCTTCCTCCCCACCCCCCTCATGCATCAAAGCTGAATTTCCTCTCCTGTTTAATTTTTTTTTTATCGTTGGATAAACATGATGCTCAGCAGATTCCACTTTCCAAGGGCACAGGTTTATTTCTATGATATAAAAGGATTTGAGGGTTCTTGGATTTTGGAGCAGGAATACATTTTTACATGAATGTAAATTCAGTCGAATGAACATTAAAGAAAATTTTTAAACAACATATTTGTGTTTTAGATATATGCGAGTAACATAAATATGTACATTTGCTTTATTCATGACCTTCCAACAAATAACCATCTGACCATATATTTATGATAGATATATAACTAACCTTATATAAACCATAGTAAAATTAATATAGTTATGTACATATTTAGAATGTGACACTTTTTTAATATGTACATATTTATGTTTTAGATTCATTTTGAGTAAATAAAAAAAGTTTTTGATGTAATCCATCCAGTCATAGCAAATTTTAGTATTTCTTATTCATGACCTCCGTCGCAATCCTCCAAATAGCCATCTGACCATATCAAAAGCTAGTCATAAATAGATATAATCTGTTGATAACTAACCTCCAATACTAGTAAACCAAATTGCAGTAAAATTAATATATTTTATTAAGGATTTAGAAAGTGACACTTTTTTAATATAGTCCAAAACTATTTTTCCGCATGAATTACCAGAATGAAAGAAACATTTTCCCCTGTTTATGTAAAAAAATTTATGATAATAGATGTGACTGCATTTTTTACATGTTTTTAATAATATACAAAGTCGCAGCTCGTGTGTCACGTACTAAATTACTTCCATCTTAAAGGGGAGAAATTGCATTCGAGATCAATTCCAGATTGATTAAGCTTAAAAGTTTTCAAATCATTAACTTTCTTACGGACTTGCTTGTGCAATCAAATAACAGATGCAAAAACTAAAATATTTTTAAACCAGTAAAGGGAACGTGTACACTGCTGAAAAATATTTGGTTTTTTTATATTTCAAACCTCTCTCTCTCTCTCTTTCAAACCTCTCTCTCTCTCTCTCTCTCTCTCTCTCTCTCTCTCTCTCTCAACAATCTTTTCTTGCTCTCAAAATCCTTGTAATCTTGACAGGTGCCCATATATTCTGATTTTTTGGCTCCATTTCTTTTATATGATTTCGTCTGTCAGATTGGCTGTTAAGTCTTTCTCTTCGTCCTTTCCTTCTATTCTCTCGTTAGTCTTTATGTTTTCCTTTCATTATAAATAACTTTTTTGATCTCCTCATTCTTATATCTAAGACTGTATCCATGGGCATACAAATAAGAATAACAACATATGTAATGACTAAGTTAGGGACTTTTTATATGCTTTATAAAGCCATTTCCAATTGTTGTTTAGTTTTCTGTAAAAGAAAACTCTTGTAGGTCTGTATCTTCATATTTGTCTTCTATTCCGCACTTTTTTTCTGTAAAAGAAAACTATTGTGCACTTTTTTCCGTCCGCACTTTTTCTGTCCGCCCTCAAATCTTAAAAACTACCGAGGCTAGAGTGCTGCAAATTTGTATATTGCTCATCCACCCTCCAATCATCAAACATACCAAACTGCAGCCCTCTAGCCTCAGTAGTTTTTGCTTTATTTAAGGTTAAATTTAGCCATAATCGTGTTTCTGGCAACGATATAGGATAGGTCACCACCGGGCAGTGGTTGAAGTTTCATGGGCCGTGGCTCATACCGCATTTTACCGAGACCAATGAAAGATACATCTATTTTCGGTGGCCTTGAGTATGCACTGTACAGAAAACTCGATTGAGCTGAAGAAACTTCGGCGCATTTTTTTATTTTTATTTTTTAGCCCAAAATTCTGAACAATCCTTGACTTTCTGAACGAGGGTCAAACTACTATCAAAAGTTTTCACTTTCTAGGCTTTATTCTACGAGTTCCAAACTAAATCAAGTGAAACGAATTAACGACGTACATGGAATTTTCTCCTTTGCTTTGGCCGTTTATTAGCCAAAGACAAAGAGAGAGAGAGAGTGATCTCATTAGAGTGTCTAGTTCATTTTGACTTACATATAATTTTTTGTATTTGTTAGGCAACATTTTTCTTTAACCTATAAAATCAATAGAGGTTTGCCTTTAATCTCGTTATTTAATTAACTATGGAAAACAAAACAAAAATATTCTTCTTATTAAAACCACTGAATCGACGTCAACATGTTAACTGCTCTATTCTCCGGTATGTTTCCTCTTGTAATCGAGACTGATTGTCTTTAATGTGATGTTAACTTTACTTTTTGGCTAAAAATCTTTTACTAAGAAAACTTGGATAATTTTTATATGTTAATTATTCTCATCAGTAGTGATTTTTTCATACGAAAAATGTCAGTACCATAACTTTTGAATTAATTGTACTCAAAGTTAAGTAAAATGTCAAAAAACAATAGATACACATTAAATATTATACAGAGTTCCAGAGAGTTGCACACGCTAGCTAACCAGCCAGCATCTTTAAGATTCGTTTTTGTAATGAAAACTCAACGAGGAACTTCGTGTCCTCGGAGGAATTCTCTAATGATAATTAGGACGTTCCAAGTTAATGATACTGGTTCTTTATTAAAGGTGCTGGTGTCTAGGTCTCTTTGACCTTATGCTAACATTAGCGCTTACTCACGAAGTTTAGCTCAAATTCCCAATATACTCGGGACATATTTCCAAAAGTGTCTTTGAAAATGTCTCGAGATTCGTAAGTCAGTATTCGATATGCAAATTATATTAAAACTGAGGGTATAACTGGGCAATTAATATAAAAGTAATCAAATAAAATACAATAACGGTATTACCTCATGAAATCCCTTTTGGTAACAAGTCCCACTTTCAGGGCTGGATACGTATAGGACAACTGTAAAATGTCTTTATTCCTTGGAAATAAATGAATAAATAAATGAATAAGTAAGTAAGTAAGTAAGTAAGTAAGTAAGTAAGTAAGTAGAAAGTGAATAAATAAGCCACCGTGCTCAGTAACAGCGCACCTATTTTTAAGATCATGCCATGAAGCATCCTGAGAGACCAAATTCGTTTGTTCCTAAGCAATACACTAGTCATATTCAGTCTCTTATCTATTACTGAAAATGTGTTATTCATATTTGCCATACGACGCGTGTCCTGCGCAAATATGCTTTCTTACTTGCATTGAGAGAGAGAGAGAGAGAGAGAGAGAGAGAGAGAGAGAGAGAGAGAGAGAGAGAGAGAGAGAGAAATTTTATAAATACCTTTCGGATGGTTTCACTTCTTAGGGTGACGATTACCTTCTCGAGGACAGCCCATTATGACAGTATACATTTTGACATAGGGATAAGCACGCTTGAATCTCTCTCTCTCTCTCTCTCTCTCTCTCTCTCTCTCTCTCTCTCTCTCTCTCTCTCCACCCCGGCTGTGACTTACGACGGTCGACTAAGATCTAGGTGCCTAATTTACTACTCGAGCCAACAGAGGCACATTGGGTTCTAGATAACAATCCCATATCGTCTCTCATCTTCCGATTCGAGAATCGAAAGCTGATTGCTTAGCTTGTGTTAGAGAGAGAGAGAGAGAGAGAGAGAGAGAGAGAGAGAGAGAGAGAGAGAGAGAGAGAGAGAGAGAGAGAAATAATTTCATCCCAAATGTATTTCCTCTGTTCTAAACTTCGCCTCCATTCCTTCCAATCATCACGCAAGTGATATCACCTCAACTTAAGTGGTTAATAAAGTTCGATATGAAGAGTATCAAGATGCTTTCTTGAGAATTTTGCTGGGAATTTTGCTGCCCAGCGCCGTCTTTTATTAGCATTAAACTTTCAAGCAATTTGAATCATATCATTAAGCTGATTTGAAATAGCTGTGCGTACGATCGTTCTTTTGGTAAGAAATTGGTCGGTGTTTTTCCCTCTTTCTTGGTGCGTATTCATGAATAATTACGGTGAGCAAGTAAATGCTATATATAATTAGTGGGTAACTAAATCCTTCTTTTAGCTATGATAGATATTTACTTTCAAAAATAATGTAGCCTTTCTGTATCAGTATTTAAAGCATATGCATGTTACCGAACATTTGACAGAATCTCTAAGAAAATTATAGTGTTTATTACCTTAGTAGAGAGAAGTCCATCTATTCTGTTTATTCAGACAGGTGAGCAGTTAATGAGTTAATGATGGGACAAAACTACTAGATAAAACATTAACAAATAGTGCTCGATGAGAAGTCATTCACAAAATCAACATTATTTTTAACAATGGAAATCACGAAAAGTTGACAAATTTCACATACATTTCAACTACTTATTGCTGTTATTACTGCTGCCTTTTTTTATAAGTCTTAGTGTCATTGGTATCCATACGTATGATCTACGTAGAAGGCTAACAAACACAGCCTTTTCCGTGTATGCGTCTGTATGTGTGGGTATGTGTTTTTCATGTAAATATCTTGCAGCATATTATTACGTCGAGAGCTTCTGATAAAAAGAAAGAGGAAGTACAAAGAAATACAGAAGGATCAAGAATCTGGTGGGCTTACATGTACAGAAGAACTGAGAGCTTTCCAGAAGTTTGAAGGGCTCTAGAACTCTAGGACTCTAGAGTCCTTGAGTCAAAGCAATGAATGTTTAGTGGTAAAGTGATGTATGGAGAAGAAATGAATGAAGTAGATCTCACTATATTCAAGTAGGATTTTCTGAATGCATAGGCAGAATATATGACCTACTTTCCATAGAAAAGTTAATCATATAAAAAATATATATCTAAAGTAGATAAGAAGTTACTGAAACAATGAGTGAGGAATGGACAGGATTTGATGAAATTTGTTACAGTGGGAGACTTTTCAAGGAACTCAAGAGAAGCAAACCGTTGTTATGAGGGCAAACAGATGGCTTACAAAAAATTAAAAGATAAAAATGGAGAGATGCCGTCAGACCTGATTGCAGACTTGGGTTAATTAAGTGAGAATTTTGAAGGGCTTTTAAATGAATGATTAGGAGAGAGCCAGAAGAGAAATTTGAGGGTCATATAACAAGAACGTTAATGGCACTTAGTACTGATTATGGTAGGAAGACAAGTAAAGGTAATACAAAAAAAAACAGAAAGCTTCCGGTTTTTGGCAGCATTGTAAGACTGGTGCTGCATTATGGCCTTAAGCTTATAATCAACTAACTAACAGTGGGTGCAGGGGATACCTTATTAAGAAATTGACTTGAGAGGAAAATTTAGAAGAGGAAAGTGTAAGAATAAATGCCTAATAGAAAACCTTGTGAGATGCGGGAAACATTTTTCATGGACTCTGGAAAAGGTTAGATTGGATGAGAGATTCACCGAGTGTTTTGAGGTGGTACGTTCATGTTAAAAAAGAATGGAAGATGATTAATTGGTAAAGTGTACTGTTTGGAGGTAACAGTGAAGTTTTAATAGCTTGATATTTCACGTGTTGATTTACACGTGAACTATCATATATCAGGATAACGCTCCCATGCTCCCAGAGCAGCAAAACTGGAAATTTAAACTTTCATTTACGCGCAACAATAAATCAGCATCCAGCAGAGGGAAACGAGTACGTGAGGGCTCCGTGGTAATACTCCAGGCCTGCCACTGACGTGGGAACAAAGTTTTGATTTTTCATAAAACCTGACATCGAGGTAAAAATACATATACTGTTTAATCTGAGCAAGCTTTCCCCGCACCCAACAGCTTTTCCTATTTGTTTTCTTTATTTAGAACTTGGAGCATCATTCGTTGTGTTACTATCAGGAGAATAATAAGAATTAACACATGGAAATTATATGATCTTCTCAGATAATTTGGCCTTATATTCATATGCTGGTAGCCTAGAAGCCCAATGACCTTTCATAATACAGTACGACTATATAGTCTTCGTTTATTTATTATCATTTTTTTTTAATGTCTTTGTATGTTGGCATAAAGACGTATGTAAAATGTATGTTCCTTAATAATGAAAACAATGAAAATGGTTGTAAGACTAAATAAAAGAGTTCTCAAAGAACAATGCTGCTCTCTCTCTCTCTCTCTCTCTCTCTCTCTCTCTCTCTCTCTCTCTCTCTCTCTCTCTCTCTCTCTCTCTCTAAGCGAAACCCTTATCCCTCTGCCTCCTTTCTCTCAGAAGCAAAACCTCAAACCAACAATAGGAACATTTCATCTGTAAAATAAGGCCCTATTATCTAATCAGTTTAGAACGACTTAATACATTTCGTGTTACCGAGACTTAAAAAGTTTTGATTATGATCTCCAACAATGACCAGTTACTGGAAGAGACATACGTTTATAAAGCTCTAAATGTTTTCTGTTCTATTTTGATTTATCGATGTAATGCCCTAAACATTTCAGATTATAATTCATATACACTGAATGCTAGTCTAGCTGTTTTAATGTCAAAGATTTGTTAACGCTCTTTTCCTTAACAGTTTTGCAGGCGCGTGTTTGGAAATATTAGGCTATGTAACAAAAAAAAAAAAAAAAACAGAAAACTTGCTTAATATTACGATGCTGTTATTACCGGAAAAGCATATTAGTCAGTTCATTTTAGAATACTGCATATTATATCTGGCCTTGTGTCCGATATGCTATGGGGATATGTTGTAGACAGAAAATTAAATACTTTTCAAGGGAGGCCACA
>NC_089744.1:72903228-72908228 GCF_040412425.1 Macrobrachium rosenbergii | reverse complement strand
CACACAGATTACAAACTCCATATCACATATAAATCAATGGTTTATATGGGACGCTATATATCATATCATATATCAACGCGACAATCCAACATATATATATATATATATATATATATATATATATATATATATATATATATATATATATATATATATATATATATATATATATATATATATATATATATATATATATATATATATATATATATATATATATATATATATATATATATATATATATACATATTTGTCACATACACCGTGACATTTTTTTATTAACAAACATTAAGTTACAAATGTCGTTAAGTATCCAATTCACCCTACCTAAGGAATAACATGTACCCAAGGAGGAATTATAACTGAAACTGACGTTTTTACCATCGAGCCATCAAGAGGGGTATAAGCTGATACCGACTCTGCTCTACATTTGTCTGTCGAATTCTGGTTTTTATTTTGTATGTACATAGAATTGATATCCATCCACCTTTACCGTGATAGCTGATTGGTATGTTTGTAACACATAGCTACTTATGAATTTTTGTTCCATACGCCGTGACATTTTTCATATTTAAAAATATTATCCTACAGATGTCGTATAATATCAGTGAACTCTACCTCGGAATACCCTGCACCCAAGGGCAAATTGTAATTGATATACGCTTCGTCATTACCAAAATAAAAAAGGTTCTAAGCTTTTTTGTTCGAGTCGCAGTTGCTTGTCCCATATTTTGCGCGGAGATAGTTATAACGTGTTCAGGTGCCTGCTATCTTTGTGTGCATTTCACTATACGTCCAAATTATTCTGCATCGTAATTATGAAACTATCCATACAAATGTTATAATTTTTATTTGGTTATGCTTTCACACCATAGTGATTGACTATCATCTTCTGATACGTGGCTTATAGCGGTATATGAACATTTTGTTTTACAGGCTTCATTCAAAGTAACTTTCATTGAAGATGTTATATGTTCCTACAGGCAGGAATAAATAAGCAATGAATGCAACAAAAATGGACATAAAAACATCAACATTTTCAAAAGGTTGAAAATTACTTTCTTTCCAGTTTTTGTTAAGAGATCTAGGAGGGTGTGTTCGTCAAAACAAGTCTACCCCTACAAGAAAAGAATGAGAGACCCAGGAAAGACACACACACATACAAACGAATCCCATATTCTGTGTGTAAACTGTTTAAATGACGAGACAAACTGGCTGACGCAGGATTCTGCGAATTTCACTGAGGTCCGTCTGTTACAAGGACCATTCAACGACGGTAGCATGTCATCACGAGGCTCCTAAGGGCAGTGCTGACAAGTATTATGTAAATAACAAGCAAATAGCAAGTGAATTACATAGGATTTAAGTAGGTTCAACCATATAGAGGAAAAACCTCTTAACACTGTCAAGAGGAGAACGCTACTGCATACTTTAGCAGGGAAGCTCAACATAAATATGAAGGATTTTCTCAGGAGAAGTACACGCACCACTAAAAGAGCAAACCCCTTCTTTTTTCAGAAGCAGTTAAGCCGCCATGCCTTCTAAGAAACCCTTACATTCCCTTAAGCACTGAAGAGGTTTGATTTTTAAAATTCTTAAACATAACTGGAATAGTATACAAAGTTAGGACCTTGGAAGAAAACCGGTCAAATTTTTAAATCTATATCTATATATATATATATATATATATATATATATATATATATATATATATATATATATATATATATATATATATATATATATATATATATATTTATATATATATATATATATATATATATATATATATATATATATATATATATATATATATATATATATATATATATATATGTGTGTGTGTGTGTGTGTGTGTGTGTGTGTGTTTATCCCAGGGTTTTCTTCCTAGAATATACTAGCAGTTATACTATTCCAGTAATGTTTAAAAATTTTAAAATTAAATATATTCATATATATATATATATATATATATATATATATATATATATATATATATATATATATATATATATATATATATATATATATATATATCCGTTTATCTTCGATATGCGTATGAACATTGGCGTCATCTAAAAATTACTTATATTATCAAATTGTTGTGAGTAAGGTAGAGCTACAATATTATGCCGTGGAAAGGTCCTGCTCGTCACAGGATTATACCAAGCCTTATGAGCTCTAGTCAAACAGATAAAAAAAAAAAAAAAAAAAAAAAATAGGTAATTTTCCAAATGTACCTGTCTTCGTCCCTTCCCACATTATTTTCATTAAAATAAAATGAATGTCTTAAATTCAAAGGGCAATTGCAGCAAAAGGACGATAGTTTTGTTAGAAAAATTGTTCTAGTGTTGTAAATTAAAAATCTGCTTTTATATCAATAAACTATGTTATTTGTAAAGGTTAAACACAAAGAGTTTTGAAAACCTGAAAAGAGTTCCTCCTCAGTGTGTTATAAATATATATATATTATATATATATATATATATATATATATATATATATATATATATATATATATATATATATATATATATATATATATATATATATATATATATATATATATATATATATATATATATATAAAATGTGTGGAAAACACCTTTCATGTCTTCGGTGGAAAAACCTTTCTTTTCGAAACTTTTTTTTTTTACTTTTGCAAACTATACAGTTAATTATATACGGTAACTGTGGATTTTTAATTTACTACAATTTAATCACAACATTGTCAATTTTTTTAACGATGCTTTCTAATAATGTTACATTTCCCACATAGCTGTTATTGGCAATACGTTACTCGGGTGAGAACTAATTCTCCAACGACACTGAACATTTTTTCAACAATAATTACATTCGACTGATGGTTTTGTCATTCTTCATTACAATTAGTGACACGAAAATTTTGAAGAATTGACTCTTCTGATTACTGCAGGGAAAAAGCTGGATAATGAGTTTTTAATACAGTTCAATAAAAAAATGTAAAAAAGAAAATATAAAGATCGTTGATTATCTACGAAAAGGAAACATGAGTATGATTTTCTTTTAGTAATGATTGATTCTGAATCATGAATCAATCATTACTAACAGAAAATCATATACGAGAGTCCTTTGCCGTAGATAATTACATTTCTTTAACTTGAAGTCATTTGATATAAACAGATTTTTACTCATTCATTAAGAGTTGGTTTTTAATTTTTTCTTTACTATTATAAAAAAATTTGTAAAAGACGAAAAGATATTGCCACGATATTTATTTTCAAGTTGTTCACATGTCTCTCATTAAATATGTAATTCCTTTGACATCAGATGAACAGTTGCAAGTACATGAAAAAACGTTCTTATGTAAGACATCCAACTGCTGTTCCTCGGGAATTAAATATACAAGACAGGAATTTTGAGGAAACCTTCTCCCTTTAATGTATAATCAAAACAGATAGAACCACTACGCCTGTGACGAGAGCGCTAATGGACCCTCTTAATATCCAGGAAATTGATATTTAGATATATTAGTACTTCACCTAATGGTAAACAGGCAGTGCATTAAACACAAAGCTTTTTTTTTTTTAAGTTTGTGATACAAATAATTTAGGAAAAAGTGGTAAATCAGCAAGCTTATTCAAAGCCACTAATGGTCATCGATAATAAACAGAGACAGACAGACAGACAAACAGACAGACAGACAGACAGGAGGAGAATAGTTTAGCAAACAGTATTTAGATTTTAAACGGCATATGCTCTGTTGTTTGTTTATTCCCAATTCTTTAATGGTAGTGTACTGTAGTGATATCCGTACTTCGTACCCCAACATAAACATCCCCAGGGGAAGAAATTGTAAAATAATATACATTTTTAATGTATTTTATTTTCTCTTGTTAATTGTCATCAAGAGCAGCCATGACAAAGAATATAGTATCGTAAAATGTGCCTTTTTTAACTGATAATTTATTAACTATAAAATTTACTATTAGCTCGTTTTTATAGACGAAAAGAATAGTAGTACATCACTGAGGTTAATGAATGACTAACTCCTGTAATGAAGTATTTCCTCAGTCTGTTTTCTTGAAAAAAAAATTAATGTTTTTATAAAAAAAATCTTTATTTCCTTCGACCAAGGGATTAATTTTCCACATTTATATTTGGTTCAAATCACAAATACAAAATTTTAAACAAGTACCCAAGTCTACACCTTGAGGGCAAACAAGAAAATGGATGGTTTAGTAAATGCAATGTTTGTAATCCAAGAATTATGGCCTTGGCTACAATGATGATGTGCAGTGCACCTCATGGTATTTATTATGAGGAATTGTGGTACCGCGCCTGTCCATCTTTCGCAAGAAGAGACCTTTGTATTATTTAATGTTGTCATGTTTCAGTTGCATTTTGTTTCATCATTACCGAATAATCCCTTTGGTCGTGATCGTTTAAATAATCAAAAATTCTTAAAAATTTTTATTTTAAGTTCTACTCCAAATCTAAGGGTGGCTCCTACGAATACGTGCTCTCCTATAATATTTTTTTTTTCTGCTGTCAACTACTTCTAGCGGCCCCTTCTTCTATATAAACATTTGTATAGAGATGATACTACTGTCCACAAATCACTGCCCTACGCCTTTTGGGAAAATTCTTGCTATAAATTCCAGTCCCAGAAATTTATTGTATACTAGCAAAGAAAGGCTAGAATTAAAGGGAAGAGTTTTCTGAAAAATAACTCTAGGACAGATCATGAAAACCAGATGTTAGTTATAATGGTGGCGATTCTTTTGAGCGTTCAAACGTTGCTGATTCGTCGGCATTAAATTGAAAAAATTCATGAAAGGAAATGAGCTAACCTCTGAAAGAGTCAAATGAAGTAGCATATTCCTATTAAAAGTTTAATAATTGAATCGTTTTAAGAGACAACAATGAAAAGTTAGCTATATTACGTAGCCATAACATCTCACTTTTTCTACCAAAATGGAGCGAACGAAATGCTGAAGAGTTCTCAATAACTCTAAGCA
>NC_089744.1:72893228-72898228 GCF_040412425.1 Macrobrachium rosenbergii | reverse complement strand
GGGGTTGGAGGGTAGACTGAGCTTATTTGGTCATTCAGAGTCGATGGAAGTTCACTGATGTATTTCCTGCATTTATGATCACCTATATCATTAATATCTATTTTCTTTATCAATATTTCTCTAAGTTTTAATAGTTCTTTACTGGATGGAAAGGGCAGAAGTACAGTTGTTTAGGGACTGGTAGAAAATCATTTCATATCGTATGATTAGAGAGCCATTGCTGTGATAATGAATACTTTGCTAATTATCAGCTCCTTTTTCCATTCATTTTGTCTGTGATCACCCGCTCTGTCCTGGAAAATCACTTAAAATGAGAGACTCGAAGAGTGGTGGAAACTCTGAAAATTATTTCAGTATAGAAGAAAAGTATCTGGAAAAGAAAGAACATCAGAAAGAATGTCGAACTCGAGGCTCTCCTATTTATTGAAATGGAGCGTAGATTTTCAGTGTAAATAAGAAAAACAGGGTAGGAACACTTGAAATTAAGGTTTTCAAAGTAGATGTGGGATCAGGAAGTCAGGAGTTTAGTGAAATTGTAAAAATGAAAACATTTGAAAATATAAAATGTTACCGGAGATTGATAGAGGAATAATGGAAAAAATATATTTTCCGAAAAGGGTGGAGAGTTTCGGTTTTCTTCAGCAACACGAGGTGGTGCATAAAAATGGCTAAGTAGGCGAGAGAAAGGACCTTATCATCCAGGCAGCGAGGGAGCAGCTGAGGCTGAAAGTAGATGACGTAGAATTGACCAAGATTTGATGAGTCTTCTACGCTGGTTCATCAGTAAGATAACGGAGTGAAAATGGAGGTACAGGGGTTCATAAAAGAGTTGGCAGCCGGAGGATGAACACAATAGAGCTTTGCTCTCTTTTGAAGGGAAATTGATTATTTGTGAGAAAACATTATAAAAGTGCATAGGGAATTTATTCATAATTGTGTATAATTTTAGCTCTAAGCACATTACGTAAAAATTGTTTTACTCATTGAAAGACATGTCAGTGCTTGTCTGTATGTGTGTGCAAGTCTGTGCTAATGTTTGTTTATTCTGTATGTACGTACTTTTGCAAAGATTTCTGACAGAGTGCAAATAGTTTATTATGCTGTCTTTGTAAGACATATCATAAGTGTGCGTGGATTTATATTTAAATGCTCTTTTGTGCATCATAGTCAGGCTGTTTTTAAAAACTAAAAAAAGTAGTGGAAATATATAAGGAAGCTCTAAAGCTTACGATTGCCTTTCATTTCATATATTAAAATATCTGATTAAATGAAACAACAGAAACACCTTGGATAAAGTGATTGCTGTATTTTTTTTTTTTTACGTTTGGCATTTTTTAGTATGATAACCATTAAGGCAAAATGAAATTTTAATCGGTATGAAAGCACAGAAGGCTTAACTGTTTTCCTACGTAATCTTTGCATTAAAAATATGACGAGGTGGTTAGTTTTTTTTTTTTTTTTTTTTTTTGTGGGGGGGGAGGGAATTCGCACCATGGGTTGAATCCCCTGTCCTTGTCATGCGCAGAATTCAAGAGCGTTTGTCAAAATTTGATAAATAATTAGACTTTCGCGATAATCATTTTTTTTTTTTTTTACTTTAAAGTTGTAGGACTCTTTTTCTCTCCCGTTTATGTTTCCTACACTTTGCTTGCCTTTGAGTTGCGCCTCATACCATGAACTGCTTGTTCTGTCAATAGAATTTATAAACGCTGACTTATGATCAGTCTAGTTTCTCTCTCTCTCTCTCTCTCTCTCTCTCTCTCTCTCTCTCTCTCTCTCTCTCTCTCTCTCTCTCTGCCTATTACTAGCAAATTTAGACTTCCGGAAGTCACGTTCTCTCGCAAGAAATCCTATTTTTTTTTTTTACTCATTTTTCGTGGCTTCTGATATAAAAACTTTTATCCTCTCTCTCTCTCTCTCTCTCTCTCTCTCTCTCTCTCTCTCTCTCTCTCTCTCTCTCTCTCTCTCTCTCTCTCTCAATCTTCATCGATAAAACTAAATATGCATAACTCCATTTGGGAATGTATGTGGGCACTCCCGTCAAGTTTAAAGCCTTCAGTAAATGTTTTACATCTAATCAAACAATTCTTTCTTTAAATGATCCCAGTCTATTTGTGGATAACAATTTCTAAGACAATTGGTCCTCCTAAGATTTCAATTTACACTAAACGTACTTTGAATCGCTCCTTCTATTATCACCTGCTTTGATTTCTGCCCATTACTTGTCCTTATGCTCTCTTTGGTTTCTTCCAACTTAGCTGTCCAACCTCTTTAAGTTTGCCTCGCTTCTGCTTTCATCTTTTATTTAAGGAAAGTTTTCGGACGCGCCCTCTTAGATTATATAATAATAATAATAATAATAATAATAATAATAATAATAATAATAATAATAATAATAATAATAATAATAATAATAATAATAATATAAGCATTTACAGCAAGTTAAGCCTTTGTTTTGAAGAGCTCTTTTTATGAATTGGGGAATATACAGATTTTAGTTAAAAAAATATTTTTGTAATTACTTTGTTTTGTTGGCCTAATTCCACTTTGTGTTGGATATAGATTTTCCGTTTAGGCATTCTTTCTACCTTGCCCTCTGAGCAGTGTGGAAACAAAGATATTTTACCTTAATAGTATATTATACCTGTTTTGTAATAAACAAAAATTTAATTTAATTAAGATCCCAGAAGCCTCAGACATGTCAAAGGTCAATCAATTTTAGTAATTAACTTTCTTTATGACTAAAGAGAAGGAAAATGAAGATATGAAGTTGACGTAGGAGCTTTCAATATTCATTAATATTCCATGAGACTAATGGTGTTATGCAAAAGTATTTTTTCCTGCGTGCATCCCTGTAATTATAAAATAATTTTCATGGGAGTTTTTCGTAGATATGGTCAGCTGACTCTCGCTGCTAATGCTTCGTTGTCACGAAATTTCCTCATATATTTTATGTTCGTTAATTCATTTATGTTTGAAGACTTCATTTTCTGTTAGTATAATTATTTTTGCCTTATATGTTCTAGTTTATTTATATGTATTTAAAAATTACAAAGAATTTTGGCAAAAACATTTGCTTCTAGTTATAACCATCTTCCTTGATACAGATGTCAGCATTACTGATAAAGACTGAATAATGACAAAAAGATTAAATACAATAAAGTTCGTTTACAGTGTGCTAGTGTCTGAAACATCTAGCTCTACTTCATTTGCGAACATAACGTATCATTATTAAATATAGGAATATTTCCTAGGGTGGGATGATTGCCAAAGTATTGTAATCTCTGCTATGCAACTTTTCTTCTTCGTATATGGCTTAATACGGCATTTTTAAATAAATTTGTCCAAACTGCGTTCGAAACTGTGAAAGTATTTTTGGAATCACACCTTAGACGTTGAGAGTAACACTATTTTCCGCATTTTTGAATTGTAAAGGACGTATTCTTTCATCCTGCTTTTTCAAGATGTTCCAAAACCTAATGAATTTTTAATCTCTAGGAGTTATGACTGTTCTTTCTGTATGTTTTCTGTCTTTCAGTGACCTTCAGTATGCAGGTCAACATGAAGGAAATTGTCAAAGAGAAAAGAATGAAGTATATCGGCCAAGAATTATTGTTTTTCACATACGTCTGCATTATTGAAGATATACGGAGCTTAAGAAGGTACGTTTTAACGTTGATTTTATAAATCTCTCTCACTTTCAGGAATAGCTTTATCTATCTTTTTATTTCATTTTAGTTTCTAATATTTACTAGGGGGCTAAGGAGACATTGTTTCACCAGAAAAACAGTTGTCAGTTTGGTCTTATGGTCATATGGTCACAAAAACCTGACCTGAAGTAATATTTCAACATTTTTAGTAATATAAGGCATCAAACAAGATATTTTTCATCTCCTAGCACATTTATATGAGGAAAAAATAACACCTCATTTAGAAAAATTGTCTAGAGAACAGAAGTTATCTTCATTTTTCCGGGCAGACACGTAAAGAAGCAAGAAAGTTCTGTGTTCTTTTCCTAGATATATCCAGGCACGAGAATTTTTTTTTTTTTTTCCATTTTTGTTTTCTCTTTTCCTCTGAGTTGTGAAGGTTCCGAGAAGGTTCTGCCTCTTTCTGGTTTTCATCAACCTCAGAAGGTATGGAAAGATGGTGTGGCAACTCTTCGAGGAAGGGAATGAGCTTTTTGGAGCGAGTGAGCATTTTCTTTTTCTTTTTCCCTACTTCTCCACCTCAGGGCTCACCTCATCTACTTTTAATTTGAGAGGGAGGGAGGGAGGGAAGGGTCTTTCCAAACTCATCGAGAGTTCTCGTTTGTTATCCTTTTGTTTCCATGTTCTTTTTCAGTGCAGTGTTTCCTTTTCGTTTTTTTTTATTCATTTGACTTCATTCTATTAACTTTGTCATATCTGTATGTCTATTCTTCATTAATAACTATTCAGTAATCATTTTATTCACATTCATTTTGATACATAAAAAACAGACGAACAGAATATCATATATGTATATGCATATATTCTCATAACAACTCTCTTTCTCATTTTAAATGTAATAAAACCCTTGTCAGGTATGAACGATGTTGTCATCTCTCTCTCTCTCTCTCTCTCTCTCTCTCTCTCTCTCTCACTCTCTCTTGTAAGAATGCCTCACCGAGTCAGCAAACTATATTTTGCTATGTATTCCTCGTCCGTAAACTTGATCTGAGATTTTGTAAAGGGACATTTGAAAAGAAATCTTCCGCATTTCACATGAATGAAAGTCATTCCACGACGGCGAGCGTCCCACGACTCCCCTTCGAGTTCCAAGGATAAAAGATCACATTTGTTTTCCGAAAAAATGTCAAAAAATGGCTCACCGTTTCTCTTTTTTTATCTGTAGTTATATTTGCGTATGCTTATTTCTATTTTTGTTTGTTGAGTTGTACACTTGCAGGAAACTATGATTGTTGTTTTATGCGTGCTGGAAACCGTACGTAATTATTTAACTGCATATTTAAGTGCATA
>NC_089744.1:72880728-72888228 GCF_040412425.1 Macrobrachium rosenbergii | reverse complement strand
GCCAAGAAAAGGTAGAAACAATAATTATAATGAGAAATAATGCCCGTTCAACAATTATCGTTTTAAGCATGGATCTTGGTTTCTGTGGTTTTAGATCCTAATGAGGCCATCTCTTTCGAATAACTCATCAATTTTGAAGGAAAATTAATAAATGTAAAAGAGTGTATGTCTGCACACAACCAGGGCACACTGGTGACATCACTGCTGTGTAACTCAGCATGGGGTTCAGTGCCAGCTAATCCAGCTTTACTAATCCTGTAGTCTTAGACTAGTAGTTTGTAGTATAGTTTAGTTTAGTGTCCCAAATGCTTTCTAACAGCCCCAGACCAGCTATAGTTAGATAGCCGCACCTGAATAGACAGGATGTGCCAGCGGGAGAGCCGAGCCAAGGGTATGGGGGCTGTACATGATGGTTCATGTACTTACCCGGATGGTGTACAGATCACACGGGACTTAAATGGCACTGGATGAATGATCGGGCTAGGTGTAGGGAGACCGAACCTAGTTGAATCCCATACAGGAATGTGTGCTTTGTTTAAGGTGGTAAAAGGATAACCCCTCGGCCTTAATCAAAAGTGAAATCATGGCAGAATGTGATGCCAATCCAATATTGAGCAGTAGAAAAACAAACTGGAGTTTGTGTTGTCTTTGTCAGAAGGACAAAAGAGGTGAGCACTTGACATCACCTCCAAGTCATCATGTCCTAGACCATGATGGGTACACAATGCTGGCAAGGAACATTCCCATGCTCAGTGAAATTAATGAAATGCCACTGATAATGGATCCAGCAAGGTGCAGTGGCAGTGGCCTGATCAGTATGGCGAAGACAAGTATCTGGTAATGTTTGGTGGTCTGCACATTGAGATGGCAGCAATGACATCTCTTGGTACTCTTCTTCATGGCAGTGGTTGGACAGGAGCTCTGGTGGAGGCAGGAGTTGCTTCATCTGGAACTGCAGAATCCTTCCTGTCAGCTGCAAGTGTAACCAGGACACGGCAGATGCACCAGGTTACAGCCTCTAGTTTGTACAAACTCCTGAGGACAGCATACACTGACTACTGTGCTGAGAAAGCAAACAACAATGAGCAGGCATTAGAGTTTGAGGAGTGGTGTGACCTTCGAAGACAGCAGAGTCCACAGTTCCACTTCTGGCACATGGTGTTGTCTATGGAACTTGTGATATTCCTACTGATCAGGTCCTTCCGTGAGGCCAATTTTGTCCTCTACTGCCAGGCATTGCATGAGCTGATACCCTACTTCTTTTCCAACAATAATACAAACTATGCTCGTTGGCTGCCTATTCACCTCAGGGACATGCTTACCCTAGAGAGTTCACACCCAGAGTTGCACAAGGAGTTCAAGGCTGGCAACTTTGTTGTGCACAAGACCAGTCGCCAGTTCTCAGCAATGGCTCTTGACCAAGCTCATGAGCAGACCAATGCCTTTATAAAGGCTGATGGCGAGCCATTGGGCTGACTGAAGATCCGTCAGCACTCAGAAGATGGATGGTGGCTGGCCCAGAGATCATCCGCTTGGTGTCTGCATACGAAACAGAGGTTCAAAGTAAGGAGTCTAATGAGCAGACAACACACCATGAACAAACACCTCATGCGCAGAAGACATTCTTGGAGAGAGTCAGCAAGCTGTCATTGGCTTTGCAACACTTGGGAAGTCCTTTTCAGGAAGAGAGCCAGGATCTGTATTCCATTGACAACAAAGACATTGCCCACCCCAGCTCAGCAGAACTTCTACAGACACACCTTGACAGAGGCCGCACTAAATTTCAGAAGTTTTCAGACTCTTTGGCAAACAATGCAGTCTCCTTCTATGAGCCGATAAAGAAGAACAGAACTGACTTCTTCAGGCAAGAAGCTGCTCCTGTAGAACAGTCAAAGCAGAAACTTCTGAAGGAGGATTGCCAGCTTTTCTCAAAGCTATTTATATCCTGTCAGAGCCGTGAATGTGATCTGCAGGAATTCTTCCAGCACGAGAATCAAACATTCCCAGCTTCCCTTAGTGAGGGTGGTAGGCTGTACACATGTCAGAAGTCTCAGCTGACCTCGGTCCTGGAGAGTCATGTTACACTAGAAGACAAAGAACCAAAGACTGATGTCCTCATTGTAGATGGATCAGCTTTGGTCCATGCCTTGCCACCAAAGAAAGGAAAGACCTTTGAGGGCTATGCACTTTGCGACTTCTTGCCTGTGATACAATCCTATAGCAGCAAGTACACATCATCACATCTTGTATTTGATGTATACAATACATCCAGCCTCAAAGCTGAGACCAGGCTCCAACGTGGTCAAGGAGGAAGGCGCAAGGTGACAGACAAGAACACAATTCCATCCAACTGGCGCAATTTCCTAAGACACGATGCCAACAAGACAGAGTTGTTCCAGTTCCTGGCAGACAAAGTTGCCCAGATGTCTGCCACAAATGTTGTCATTGCCACGAAAGGGTCTGCTGTCCTCAGCACTCATGAGGCTAGTCTTCAGGGACTGGAAAAGTGCTCTCATGAGGAAGCTGACACCCGCATCTTTCTCCATGCCAAATATGCCACAGAACATAGAGCCAAGACCATCACGGTTAAAGCAAATGACACAGATGTTCTTGTCGTTGCAGTCAGTGCTTTCTCCACTCTCCACAATCTAGGGCTAGAGAAGCTATGGGTGGCATTTGGCCAAGGCCAGAGCCTGCGCTGGATTGCTGTGCATGACCTGTGCAACTCTCTGGGCCAGGAGAAGGTGAATGGCATGCTCTTCTTCCATGCGTTCACAGGCTGTGATGATACAGTGTCAGCCTTCGGAGCAAGGGCAAGAAGACCGCCTGGCAGACATGGAACATCTTTCCAGAGGCCTCCACTGTGTTCTCCAAACTGAGTCACTACCCTCTCAGAGTGGAAGAGAGTGACCTGAAGGTCCTGGAGAGGTTTGTCATACTTATGTATGAAAGATCCAGCACTGCTGGCACTGTGGATGAGGCTAGACTTGATATGTTTGCCAGAAAACAAAGGGCATATGAGGCCATTCCACCAACCAGGAGCTCTCCTCCAACACACCAAGCGTGCTGCGTACCAGGCTGGTTTGTGTGGGGGCAGGCCACCCAGTGTCAGCCACAGCCAGAGAACCCTGCTGAGTGGGGATGGCAAAAGTCTGGTGAAGCATGGCAAGTCCTCTGACAACCAACTCGCCCTTAGCCAAGAGTTGCCAACAGCTTACCAAATGTGGATGCAAAGCAGGCTGTCGGGAAAGGTGCAAGTGCTACAAGCTGGGTCTTCCTGCACAGCTCTGTGCACTTGCAAATGTGAAGTCTAGATAAATATTGCCCTCTCTTCAGTAGATAATCTAGCTTGAGCATCCAACGTGTCATGCTATGCCTACCTTCTTATCCTCGAATTTTTTTCAAAGGTGTAGGTTGAGAGACCTATACATAGATTGGTTGCGTTTAGTCCGTATTTCTCTTCTTTTCTTTTTATGGTTACAGTCTTAGACACAATGTTGTATGTGACCATACCATTACTATTTCAGTTGAAAATAGCATATTAGTTAAACTGTCTGATCACATGAATATACCATTAAATAAAAACAGTTGGTCTCTATGTCTGCTAGCGCTGTGGATAGAAAAAAAAAAAAACTTTTATGGCAACCATTTTGTACGCCATCTTGGTTACAATTCATTTAGTAAGGGTTTTCAATAAAATGTGTGGTATGGAACATTTTATAACCTAAAAGTCGAGGTTTAAAAAAAAAAAACTGGCATATTCCATCAATAGATGCTCCCAAACCAGTGAATCTCAACATAGATGGCGGCCATTTTGAAAAATAGCCGCCATCTTGATTTTCAGGTGGCCAGCGCCCTTTTCTAAGAGAGCGTAGTCTTAGGAATGTTTGTGCCAAATTTCATGCTTGTTTCACTATCTGAACGATTTTTACAGCAATCTGCTGCACTATAATAAACACGCTGCCTGTTGAGTGAGGTGTTGTTACGGACGTAACAACTGAGTAATTGGCCCGGAAGGGTTGGAATGAGTGATCACCCCGGGTGATAGTGAAGGGCAATAAAGCAGCGTAAAATGTGGAGGAATCGCGAATTAAGGCAAGTTAAATGACCAAAAGGCGAAACATTCCTTGGCTGATTTTTAGGGGATAGAAGTTGCATTTCAAAGGTACAAGAGATTGCTTCTTCAGGAGGTTTAAAACTTTATCTTAGCTGCCTAGAGATGTATGATAATTTGGCTTGATAGAATTTGGTAGAATTTTTATAAATACATACATATACACACACACTAACACACACACTATATATATATATATATATATATATATATATATATATATATATATATATATATATATATATATATATATATATATATACATATATATATATATATATATATATATATATATATATATATATATATATATATATATATATATATATATATATATAAAGTACTTTTGAATAGCATAAGCTTCACAACGGTTGCATGTTCTCTCCAATAAAGCTGTGTTCATGGATAAGCAATTTAACTTCAATACGGATGCCGTCAATGCTCTTGGATCATGCAGTGAAAGCTAGTTGCAGCCTTCAATATAGTGCAATCTCCTTTAAACGTCAGTTTGTATTCCCCTCTGCAACTTGAACATGCACCAGCAACTGCGACTGAAAGTATGGAAGAGGAAGTTGAGAGAGAGGACAGCTAAATTAACACTTAGTCGTGTGCTTTGGAAGGGGAAGGGGGAGGGTGGGAAGAAGAAGGAAGGGAAGAGGGAAGGGGAGGGGAGGACAGCTAAATTAACACTTGGTCAATTGTGCTTTGGAAGGGGAGGAAGGAGTTGGGGAAGGGAGGGGGAAGAGGAAAGGGGAGGGTAGGACACAGCTAAATTAACACTTGATCGTGTAGCAGGGGAGGGGATAGGGAAGGGGAGGGGGATGGAAGAGGGAGGGGAGGGGTTATATAGAAGATAGATTCAACCAAGTCAAAGAAGTTGTGAAAAATCTGAAGAGTATCATTCAAATCCTGAGATACTGGGAGAGGTCACTGTAGGGTCACTAGAGGTCACTGCTGACCTGCTGATCATGTAAGGTTGTATCGTCCCCGGGACTGAGTAACCATGCAAAATTTCAAGTCCATCGGACGAATGGAACAGGTCAAAAATTGAGTTACAAGATTTGACCCAAACAGACAGACAGATGCAGAAGTCAAGTTAAATAAAAGCATGTAAAAACATTACATTATAACTAATAACATTAAAACTGTCGAATGTTTGGCCAGTGGTCGAATTATTTAAGCTTCCATCAGAGCATTGAAATAATGCTACTTGGAAATCTAACGAACTCAATCAGTAGTCAGAATATGAAAAGATCGTCCATATTTTAACAGTAACTCTTTATTATATAAATACACATTGGAAAACAAACAAGGGAGTGTTACCAGATATGAATTAATGAAAAACTTGGTGTTAATCTTTGAAGTTCCAGGCACTGTCGTATTATAAAAAAAATGATATAAGCAGCTATGTCATATTCAGCAAAGGTTTTTTTTTTTTTTTACACAGCAACAGACGTGATCCAGCGTACAAATCCTTGGCCCTCTAAAGCTGCTTAACTAAACAACCGGTTTGAGCAACGCAATCCCGTATTGCTCTCCCATGCATGAAAAATCATAAACGGGCCTCATGTATAAAAAGTCTGTCAACAGCGGCTTTTATGCGGATAACAATGGCTGCAGGCCTTCCACTTTCAAAGCCTAGCCAGAGCGCTTTTCAATATGGGGTCTTTGTCAAGGACGAAAATGAGTGATCCGGATGAAAATGGGTTGGAGTAGCCGTCGCTATGGAACATTCCTTCATTGCACCGTCTCATTTTTTACTTTCTATCAAAATGCATGTGGTACAGAAGTGATAATAAAAATAATGATATTGGTGAAAATATCCACACTTAAAAACAGTCGAACATGTTCTCGAAAAATATAACAGTATATTTTTAAAAATTTATCTGCGTTTACATCATTGTGGATATTTTCACCATTTAAGTGGTTCAAGTAATCTTGAGATTTTCATAATAATAGTATGGATGATGATAATATCCCCTTAACAACTTCTTGGGATCTGTCATTTTCATTGCCTCTTAATTTGAATTCTTCGCCGTTGCTTTATAGCATCTTAAATTGTGTTGCTTCCTTGTTGCATTCTACCTTTCATATCATTATGAGCAATTTATAGAATTCTTCCATGAATAATTCCCAGCTGATCCAGTTTTCATTCTTTTTATCACATCTAAGATTTTTCTTCTACTTTTAAAGTTAATTATTGCTCATATATAAACCACTCAATAATAAGCAGAGAAGACGTCGTTAGTATGTAGTCTCCCGTTTATGTAATTAAGAGACAAAATCTTCATTCCCTTTTATGCTTAACCAACAACATATTTATCTCTATGCACAATGGCAAATCTGCGATCTTCTTCTCTCACAGGATTGCAAAGCTGTCTGGCTTCTAAAATATTATGACTTAAAACATAATAAAGTTAATGCAAGATTGTGAGAACCGGTTGCTGAAGATGACGGGAACAGATTTATGCTAATTGTTGGAGCAAGAGATTTGGCTTAAGATTTCGCTAAAATAATAAGACTAAATGAGAGATGAGATTTGGAAAACAGTGAATGTTAAAATGGCTGGAATATATAGAGATAGACAGTAATTTGCTTTATTTCGTTTCAGTGATACATAATATTAAACAGAAAAAAGAAAAACACACGTTCTTCATTACCAGATAACGTTTAATAAACAAATCCAGAGTTAAGCAGCTTGTCCCTAAAATGATCTATTATAAAAATATATCCAAATAAGCCTATATAATGAAATTAAATAATAATTACATAAATTGCGATTAGAATAATGTATCACTACTAGACAGATAAGATCAGTGAATGGATAGATAAGCAGAATGTTGTATCACTCGGCTAAACAAATGAAATGTAACATTATGCTGAACATGAGTATCCAGCTACGAAAGTTACTGAGGCAGCTTATATATATATAATTACATAATCTTCAAATGCATATTGAAGCCTCGCCCCTCGTAAACACGTCCCTTTGGACGCATCTCCCGCTAAGTGTATCCTAAAAATCAAGAATACAATTATGAACATTAGCATAGGACGCTAATGGCTTTTCGCTGAACTTATAAATATTCAAATTACCCTGTAATTAAATGACCTGCTATTTGAGGAGGCAGAAAGCAGCGCTCACAGACAATGTTAGACATTTTACTCTATTTTAATTATTGCTGTTTTTTCTATTTTCAATATTGCTGCTTGGCAACGTTCCTTAATAGGCTTGTTTTATTCTCTGGATAGGCTAGGTAGAACCTTAACAAACTTGTATACAAAATTATGATTTTTTTTTTTTTAGCGGTCAGCCATAGTCGTACAGGGTCTTTTTTTTAGGTTTTTATGTCATACACATAAAGAGCAGTGTAAAAAAAAATATCTCT
>NC_089744.1:72845728-72875728 GCF_040412425.1 Macrobrachium rosenbergii | reverse complement strand
ATGCAGCCCTTCTTATACTATCCCTGCTTCCTTTTCATCTAACTTTTAAGAACTATTTACTAGTACAGTTGTAGCCCACGTTTGACTCCTTTTCCTATTGGATTTTTATCTATTCCCACTTTGTCTTCAACCAGATCAAGTTAAGATATTTCATCTCTCCTGTCAACATGAAATTCAACAAAGTTTTCCTCACCTTATTTAGCCAAGTTATTTGTTAGAGAGCAAATCAGCTCCTATTGACAAGTGCATTATGATACATATTTCCATAGACCTTCTCCATTCTACTTTACTCCCAGCTCTTCATATGCACCAATCTACCAATTGCGCCAGTTATTCTTGGCATCTTTCTCTGCATTTGAATGGCCTTTGACTTCCAGCCACTGTAGATATCCAAACCCAGGCAGGCACGATTTAGATTCTCCCAAGATTTCTCTTATTTGGGATGATTTCAGGGATATATATATATGTGTGTGTGTGTGTGTGTGTGTGTGTGTGTGTGTGTGTGTGTGTGTGTTGTGTGTATGTGTGCGTTTGCGTGTGTGTCTGTATGGAATGGGCAGGGGTTAAAGATTAAAAGTTTGAACTTCCACTTTCCACAGTGCACATCTTCTTTTTAACAAGAAATAATATAATATATATATATATATATATATATATATATATATATATATATATATATATATATATATATATGAGTATGTATGTTCATGTACGTGTGCGTTTGTGTGTGTCTGTGTACTTGTGTATATGTGTGTGTATGGAGTGGCCTGCGGTTAAAGATCAAGCATATTTCTGAGCTGGACGTTTCGCACTGTGCAAAAATTTATTTTCAAGTGCCCACCTTGCTTAGCAAAAATAATGACCGTTAAATATTTTTGTTTATTTAAAGGACAGTATTTCTAATGGTCGAAAATCTCCCTTTCGCTCTCAAACATCCGAACACTCTGGAAACCCACTGAAAACTGGTCAGTTCTCTCCAGACAATCTTTTTGCGCAATTAGGGCCAACTCACGAAAAGGTCTACCACAATGGAAGAGGAACTTTACTCATTACTAGGTATTGGAAGGTCTGTCCAGGATCGAGGAAAGCCAAGATGGCTCCATAAGACGATTTATGGCTGAATCTAAGCCTAGGGTAGCTTGGCTTCTCCAACGATTTTATTTTTTTGTAGTATTACTCGGATATGCTTAGTATATCTTGATTCCAGGAAATGCTTTTCAAACCTAATTTCAGGTTCTGTAAATTTTGTTAGTTTATGATTGTCAGTCGTAGTAATTATTCAGATCTTAGTATCATGCAATCTTTATATTCACCTAAATAAGAAGAAAATCACATCATTACATATGATACGATATATATGATTTGATTTGGTTAATGAAACAAAAATTGCACAGACAGTATTGAGGTAATAAATTTATGCTCCTCAAAGTTTATTTTAAAAACACGAGTACAGTCGGAAAATATGAAAATTATTCAATTTCTTTCTATAACTACCTTAGGCTATGCTTTTAATATATTGCAGTATTTTATTCACGGTACATCACCTTGCTTTAATCACATTGTAATAAATAACATCCAATAACCTAAAAAAATGAATTTTGTTTAAATGAAATGATGTTGCTAAGTCACTGCAGAAAAAAACTGTGATACAGTTTGCAATTACCCTAGCTCCAAATATCTCGGTACCAAATAACTAACGGTCCTTTTTTAAAACTACCTTCGTAGAATTGTTACTCATAAACATATTTTTAGAACATCCACTTCAATTTACCTGTTAGAGAAATTAATACAATATTAATCTTGTCGATTCACTACCATTTATAAGAAAAAGATTAAATGAAATTTATATACCTCCTCCATTAAGTGAATAGGTTCATGTACACTAATTTCCTTCATAGCATCATAAAATGAAAGGGGCGAATAACAAAGGCCAACAAAAAGATAATTGTAATTTTTTTCTTGGATTATGTTGAATTCTTAATTAAAGTGTACTATTGTAATAAGTCTTATAAACGAAAGCAACATTTGTTTTCTGAGAACACTTGAGCCTCATGATGCAAAGCAAGCGGGACTTCGACCACTTGCTGAAAAAATCTTACGAAACAGAAAGCAAAAAAATTGGTCTGGCTTTTGTGCTAACTCATGAATAACATCTTGAGTGTATATAACCAATTTATACATTCATTGCCTCGAAGTGAAATCTTCAGAATACTTCAGGATCCATTTTTAGTTTTCTGTAAAAGAAAACGATTGAGCCGGCTTTGTCTGTCCGTCCACACTTTTTCTGTCCGCACTTTTTCTGTCCGCCCTCAGATCCTAAAAACTATTGAGGCTAGAAGGGTGCAAATTAGTATGTTGATCATCCACCCTCCAGTCATCAAACGTATCAAATTGCAGCCCTCTAGCCTTAGTATTTTTTTATATTTTATTTAAGGTTAAAGTTAGCCATAATCGTGCTTCTGGCAACGCTATAGGATAAGCCACAACCGGGCCGTGGTTAAAGTTTCCTGGGCCGTGGCTCATACAGCATTAAACCGAGACCATCGAAAGATAGATCCATTTTCGGTGGCTTTGATTATACGCTGTAGCGGCTGTACAGAAAACTCGATTGCGCCGAAGAAGTTTCGGTGCATATATAACTTGTTTGTTACTAGGTACCGTTTATAAATCTTTGCTTTAGTGTCTTGACTCTAAGAATAGAATTTTGTGTAGAGACTAAAATATGAAAATAAATAATCTTCTCGGTATTCTGCAAAGAGTACTGTTTTTCCCCATTCTTTATATAATGTCCAAAGACCCAGTTATTGATATGTTTAAAAGTTTCCCCACACCTTTATGAGACCTAGAGATAGCCTGTAGTATTCTAAGCGCGCCAAGTGTAGTTAGGAGATGCTGCACGTAAAATCTGCTAAACTTTGCATACCTGTTTTCATTCCGGAGATCAGGGCATTGAACTGCTTATAATCACGGAATTTACTAATTGATGTATGAATAATTGAAAACCTCTTGTGTAAAGAACTGAAAGCATTATTGGCAGGAAGATCTAATACTTAATGCTGTCAATAATTATATTATCTCCGAAGCTTGCATAATAATAAGCACTGCATTTTTAATGACCATCCGTCTTCCTTCATCTCCCGGACAGGTGCATAATTCATCTAGTTTTTCCTTTGCTCTTATTCTGATGTAGCGTGGCGCCATAAATTCCAATCAAATATCGGTTAAGTCTTTTTTAAATGTATCCAAAATTTAATACTGAATCACTTTATTTGACCTCGCGTTTGCTGCCCTAATACCTTTAAATGTGTTATATATTAGTAAATTTTATCATGTCTACGCCTTTGATTATGCGGTTTTTAGATTAGATATAATTAAACTTGATCCCATTCATTTGGATATACTTGTGTTAGCTCCTTTCGAATTAAGGTACCTTTAGTATACTTTTTTAATTGAATTACTTGCTTCAATTGAGTCTTTTTCAATTAACTATATTTACTAATATTTAATTCCTGTTCTCATTTGCAAGTGAGTATTTACCAGCCATTATCCTGTGCTGTGTCTGATCTGTTAATCACAGAGAATAATTTCACTCTCCTTATGCTACGTAATATTCTAAGACTGTACGTCGTCATTAGTACAAAATTTGTTGCCTAATCAATTAACCTTGGGGTAAATCTTGACGGTTACTTTTCAATTCATTTATGTAAGACGGATTTTTTTTATAACTGAACGATTGCTCTTTTTGGAATCAATCTATATAGCAATTATACAAAGCTCAACAACTGCCATAATTTCAGTTTCATTCATTGTGCTTACAAGTTAAAATGGTAATAACATCCTTGCATCCTTTAATTAAATAGGACAAAGAGTTTGTGTTTTTGTGTTCTTAAGCCTAAACCATGGACGGAAAACGGAGCCTCCATTTACATTTATATTTTGATAATGAACCTAGTCTTTTGGAAACGGTATTAGTGAGTTAATAGCAAAAGGGGTGATAAGTGAACGACGCTAGGAGACAAATTTTGGATCATGCATATGAAAAAGGCAATTTATTTCTGAAAACAAAATTTTTTTAAGGAGACACCCAGCTTCATATTAAATTGTGTATGTAAGGAAGTCTCATATTAAAAAAATATATTAACAAGGAATGCTGAACTCCCTTTGTGCTCATAAGAACCTATTTACATCGAATTTATTGCTAAATATATACAGTAATAAGTGAAAAATTTTGTGAAAAAGTTTAACTATTTAAAATTTCCTCTGGAATAGCAATAAAGTGAAAATAAAAGAAAATGAATAGAGCTCGGAAGTAAATGCCGCAATAATTTTCGCCTCCTAAGCATAACAAGGAAATATCGCTTAGTATTAGAGCTGTTCTTGGAAAGGATGTGGTCTGTTATACTCTCTCTCTCTCTCTCTCTCTCTCTCTCTCTCTCTCTCTCTCTCTCTCTCTCTCTCTCTCTCAGCAACTGTTCCCGACTGGAGCAGAATAATTTGAATATTTTCTGTCATAAATAAGATCACCATTTCCTCGTGATTTTATGTGAAGAGCTGTTTAGAGTTGAACGAAATGGCATAGACAGTGATCCAGCTTTAGGCCCAAGCCAACTACTTTCTCTGTGCTGAACAAATTTGTGCTTATTTCATCTCATGAACTTCCACCATAATCTGACGACGGAATGAGCTTTATTATGTTGAAGATATTTTCACAGTCTGTGTTCAGTGACTCTGTGTATTAGTGGCTGGAATGTGACACAGTTTATAAAATGTTTACAAAATGTGATGAACAAAAGGTGAAAGAAAGGACTTTAAGAATTATTGTTATTGATATAACATCGCCTCATGTACTAGAGCAAGTGTTAGGTAGAATTTTGACTGTTTGAACAAAGCTTGTAACAGAAATGACAAAGGGACTGATATTTAGTAATATATATATATATATATATATATATATATATATATATATATATATATATATGTGTGTGTGTGTGTGTGTGTGTGTGTATATATATGAACATAATATATATATATATATATATATATATATATATATATATATATATATATATATATATATATATATATATATACATATATATATATATATATATATATATATATTATATATATGTGTGTGTGTATGAACTTATATATGTGTGTGTGTGATATTTTGAATCATGCATTCACTCTCAGCTTTGGCAAATTCAAAATGGAACTGGACTTACTTGAAGGAAGGCCCACTCTCCCGATTTCCCCAAGGACCTAATCTAGCAAGAATGAAAAAGCGAAACGAAAAATATAACTGAACTTTCTGAGTTGCAGAATGCATATATATACGTATATTCACAAAATAACGGCTCCGGGCAGAAGAAAAGTTCATTTCAGTAGCTTAAAATGCTAACGTTATGGCAAATATGTATGAGGCAAAAATATGATTATATCAGAGATTCAAGAATAATTTAAATATAATAATTTGGTTTTGTTTTTCTTAATGGCTTTGCTGATTACACATTTTTGTGAAATTAAGAAAAATGAAACCAAAGTGTCGTGGTAACTGGTAGATTATGGGCATCGTCATTGTATATTTGATCTTTTCCCGCTTTATTTTAATTGGCAATCCTCCGGGGAGCATTTTCCCGAGATGTAACCGAGTACTGGGACCTTTCTCTGAAAAAAACGGAACGCCATATCTTGAAAACTAACCAAAGAATTTTCTTGAAAATAATCTCATTATGTTTCCTACACCTAAATTACCAAAGAGTTACTGATCCAACCTAACCTAACCTAACCTAACCTAACTTAGGGGCGTGGCAAAAAAATTGGGGCTGGTGCAATACTAGCACTCGTACATCTCAGGAATTTGCCTCCGGGGAAGGTTACCTAATGAATATTTTCACCAGTTTTCTTGAAAGTTCCGTTCATTGCGGTTTGTGTAATCAAGCTAACATACAGACAGAAAAGCGGACACACACAAGCATCGAAACATACAAAACGATACTATTTGGTAGAGGTTACTGATGAATGTTGAGGGGAAAGGACTTCCTTGCAATACTTTATGAAATGCCTTTTGCGGATACAAAAAAGTTTTTTTACCCGAAAGTATGTCTGTCATGAAACGTTTCGTTGTTGGCAATATCATATTGGCATAAAAATTATATTTACATGCTTCTTTTTATATACATAAGTCCTGAAGCTATCTCCAAATTTGATTCTAATAACCTTATTTGAACTTGGGCCTCGAACTTGAACAGTTTTTTACATTTTTACTGAGGATCATCGACATGGTGACAGCTTTCCCAAGGTTTAAATACTCCATAGCAGTTGAAATATTTGCTCCATATTTTCCATATTGTTAATAAGGTTACGGATTCTTGGTATTTTAATTGTTTGCATATAGCTACATATTTGTGATATCTTATTATGCTGAAAAAAAAATAACGATAGTTCCCTAAAACTTACATTTACCTGTGAAAGCAGAAGTTCAAGGCTGCAGAATAATGTGCCTTCATATGAGTCAGAAAAGGTAGAGATTTTTCATCTGCTGATTTTTTTTAGTAAGTTTTCTATTTCGTAGTTCCAGCCGTTTTTACATTACCATTTACTACGGTCTAATTAATTTTGCACTATTCACGAGATCGTTTGCAAAGCCTTTATGGCCTAATACTTAATTAAGTCAGGATAATCTCAGTCAATCTTCAGCATAAAGGAAAACCGCCATGTATGCCCCACGCCTTTCTTTCTTTCTTTCTTCCCTTTCATTTTTCTTCACCTGATAATAAGTTTGTGGTAAACTAATATCTTGATAATCAATTATTGTATATTTTTTTACATTTTTGTATTTCGCTTGATAAAAAAAGTATCCATTAGCAACGCTAAGAGATTTCAAAAATGTGTTCTAGGATACATACTTATGCCACTAAAAAAGGTTACCCCGTCCTTCTGCCCTTCTCCCAAATTCATTAACCTTTATCAGCCAGTGACCCGGAAAATTAAGGTAAAAGATAGCCTATTTAGGATCGCAAATTCTGTGCCTAGATATTCCGTTTTTAATAATGTTCATTTTTAACCAAATGTATTGCAAGTGAATATCCAAATCCAATTTTACAATTAATCCACTCTTAGTTATCCGGATCTCCTTAGAAATACCGACAGATTTAAAAAAATAAATAAAAATAGGACACCAGAGTTAGGTGTTACCGAATTCAGGTAAGTGCCACCAAAATGTAAGTAAATGGAATCTGACACCTGGCCACATTTCCCAAAGAATTTTGCAAAAATTTATTTTCAGGTTTTCGTTGAGTCCTCGTCAGGAAAACCGTCCTGGAGCGAAAGTGACATAGTAGGAAACGTAACAGGCTGTCACATAAAGTAAATAAGTCATGCACAGTGTTTTATGTTAGTGGACGTTTCACTTTCTCTTCGAAGAGAAGACGATTTAATAACGGGACAGTTTTATCGTTTGCATATTCCGGAAAATATATTATTTTCCTTCGCCATTCTTCATAATTGTACCCTTCATTTTTAATATCAAGCTGAGGGGTTCGAGACTAAAGGAGTTCTTTCAATATATACGTTATTTTTCTTCGCCATTCTTCATAATTATGCCCCTGATTCTAACTCAATTTGAAGGGGTACGAGTCTAAAGGAGTTCTTTCAAAAGAGCCTTTGTGTTATTTCTCTCTATAGATGTAGTTTCAGAGTTGTATGTGTATTAATGCTTAATTACAATATACAATACTTAATTACAATATACAATACTTTATTACAATATTAATACTCAATATACAATATATATGTTCTGTTTCTGTACCATTCTTCATAATCGTACCCTTGATTTTTAAACTCAAGCTGAGGGGGGAACGAGACTAAAGGAGTAATTTAAAAAAACCCTCTCTGTTACTTATCACTAAAGACGCATTTTCAGCGGTATGTGTATAATGATACTTAATTACATGTTCTAGTTGCCATATATTCTTTATCAGTGACTTGGCTGTAGCTCTCTCTATCTATCTATGCGACCGCAATAAACCTTGAATAACAAAACTTCAGTATCAACAGTATTTATTTACAAGAAGAAATACTTTTCACGTTGATGTGTGACCTTGAGATAGGAATGCTTCAGATACACCAGTCTTCAAATGTATAACGAAAGGCACAGGATAAATACCATTTCGTCTACTGGCCACTTTCAAAGCATCAATATAGCTCCTTTTAATAGCTTGTTTAAATGAATTTTGTCTTATCCTCCTTTGATCTGTGATGGGATTAGATTACTCCATGAAAAATAATGTTAATAAGGGATTTACTCTAATGAAAGGTGACCTTTTGCCCTCGAAGGGATTTCATTGTCACGTTTTGTGGCCCTGGATGGTTTAATACGTTGTCAAAAGAGATCCTGCGTAGTTTTTTGGTAGAAAAAATTATAATAGTTTTGTTAATTATTTCTTACGCAATGGAATGAAGAGGCCAAGAAAGAGTTAATTGATAATATATGTGTGTGTGTCTGGGTGATATAAAGAATTTCGTGTAGGTCAATGGGTGTCCCAATGACTTTCCATATATTCACGTACTCTTCATGTTGGCTGCGTTGATAGATGCATCCACAAACAGGATAACGCAAGTTTTCTTTCTCTGAGTTTAACAAAAATTTATGGAGATATGGACTGGATATAACTTATAGAGATTTCAGAGAGAGAGATTTGAGATAGTTTTACTTTAATCCATATGGCACAAACAAAGTTTTATTCTTGCAAGATCTCTCAAAATGTCATCAATACGTGTATTGAAATCGTTTAGAATCAGGTGGATAATTGTAAAAAAGGATTGGAAAAGGTTTTATTTTGGTGGACGTTGACACTACTTTATCTTTGGTCCAGACTTTTCCTATTTCAGTTCGTTAAAGAGAGAGAGAGAAAAGAGAGAGAGAGAGACTGAACAAGTAAGAACTGAATATACTCTGCTGCTGGTACGGATCTGAAGTGGATCCACAAATATCCAAGATGTCTGATGACTTTCAACAAAATTGTTTTAATAAGCTACAAAAGATGTTGAAAGATGTCCATAAAATTCAGAAATTCGAGGGTACGTTTTTATTTCTTCTTCTATATTTTTTAAACCGCCAATATGTTAAATAAGTCGTTAATTTTGTTAAAAGGTTTTAATTATTTACGGAATGATAAAAGCTATATCAATTTCTATTTGAAGCAAATCATCATCTTTACACAAACAGGGAAATTTCTTTTGACATGGAACTACCATCGACTTTGCATCACAAGGTGGGTCAAGAATATGTTTGAAACAAAAAGTGAACATTTGCCTGGTTCTCCAGGTCTCATTAGACTGGATAGTCTCTGGGCCTAGTCACTCTCTCCCGGCCTTTGGGAAATTGACCTGTCCTCTCTCTCTGACCTGGTTTTCTTTCTGATCTATTGATCATTTATTTTCATTTTATCAATTATTTGCAATTTTTTTTATCAAAGCTAGAGACAACAAATGACAGATTAGACTTTTCAGTAAAGTCATCTTTCATTAGGAATTAATAAACATTTCCTTTATTGCAGCAAAGCTGAGAAAAAAATTTAAAATGTTTATATATGTAGCTTAGAGAACTAAGACCTGTTCACGCCCAACTTCCTTGAATCAATTTTAATTTGCCAATAAAAGAAGTAAGACAACTTCCAAAATATGTAATCCTTTTATATATATATAAACCTTCTCTAACTTACTTGCCTAATTTGGATATAACTTAGATAGAGAGAGAAGATTAGAGAGAGAGAGAGATATAGATATATATATGTATTAGACCTAGTTTTCATTTACGTGTACTTACGACACTATAAACACATTATGTGACACAAACAGGAAGTAAGACTGCTTGCAAGAACGTCTAAAGCAGGCTATAAGGAGTAAAGACACTGTGTCTGCATGACAGGTGGATATGTAATCAATACAATAGAAAGTATAGCAACAGGTGCAATTTCATCACTGGGAAGTTGACATTCACTTAATCTTTGGGTGGCTTGAGAAGTAATGGCAGAGAAGAGAGAAAAGAGAGAGAGAGAGAGAGAGAGTCAGAGAGGAGAGAACTGGGGGGGAGGAGGAGACCTTCTCACAAATGTCAGCTCTGTCATTACCTAATTGGGCTTCGTACTCCTATTCTTACCCTGAAGCCAAATTCGCATCTGTTTCACCTGCGTTTTCGATGTTCACAAATATACCCCAGTTCTTGTCTGATACAACACTTTCAACAAACCATTGTTTTAATAACTGTATATAATTAAGTGGATGATTCAGGAGAGAGAGAGAGAGATTCCACATTCATTCTAAATTATTCCAGAAATTCAAAGGAAATAGAATTTAATGCCCAGGTGGTTTTAAAACCTCAGTAAATTACTTTTAAATTGCGCCTATCCTCTCCCGAAAGCGGATGGCCTTCCGTCTAATTAAAGTGTAAAAGATTCTTGTATATAATTATTTACAGCTATTGAAATGCTCCAGCTCCCTTTTAAACTTATATAAGAACTTCGACGATTATTTTTTATTCTGTCCTATATAACTGAAATACTAAGTCTTTTTATATATGTAAATAGCTACCATCGACTTTATATCATTTTAAAAGGTCAAGGTAGGTCAGTAGTATGGTCAGTGTTTGAACTCAGTGGGTCCCGAGTTTAAACTTTTTTCGTAGCAGCCATTGCCTTGATTCTCCAGGTCTCATTAGACTGGATCGTCTCCTTGGGATCTAGTCACTGAGTATACACGGCCTTTTGGAAACTGACCTGTCCTTGTCTCTGCATGACCTGGTCTTACCTTTGCTGATCATTATTGATTGATTTATTTTTTTTATTTATTATTTATTTATTTGCATTTGCATTTTTTTGCATTGACATCCCTCAAAGAACCCCCAGAAACTGGGGATGAATTTTCATTATGATAAAAGTTTCTATAAATGTAGGAATTGATGAAAATATCCTCATAGTCTTAGGATCCATGATATGTTATAAATGCTGAAAAAAATTAAAATTGTGCATTGGATATCTATTAACCCTCCACTCATCATAACTAAACTCCAGATGAAATATGAACTATGAGTAATCAAATGAATTCTAGGTGTTTAGAATTTTAATTCTCAAATTTGATGTCAAAATAATCATAATATATATATAATATATATATATATATATAATAATATGATTATATGTGGGGCATGTACCCTCGGGCGGAGCCTTCCCATCCAAGTCGAAGTTCTGTTTTCGTCTTATGCGAGCGGCGTTATAGTGCTGAGGATGAAGAGAAGAATTTCGATATCGGATGCCGAATTTTGATTTGCTCGTACGTGTGGGATCGTCGGTGCATGTCTCCTGGCTGCCGTGTGGGAGGAGAAAGGTTTCTTGCGTAATGTTGAGTGTTGGTTTCTCCTTAAAATGTGCAATGCTTCCAAGAGGCAGCATGGCGGCGGTGGTCGGTAATATGGTCAATTATTTCGATGTTTGATTATGTCCTTGCTCATTCTCTGGTTATGGATTCATTGGCTAATGATATGTCAACACCTGTTTGGGCGTGGCTGGTATTTCTGATGACGAGGCATCCAGACGGGGCACATATGTAGTGGTTTTCTTCAAGGGGTCCTGCAAGGGGGCATTGTTGACAACCTTAGAACCAGGCTGCTGGAAATTTTCTCTTGTAATAGACCATCATGAGAAGGCTAATAATAATAATAATAAGCCAATCATAATTCAGCACCAATCAAGACCTAATAATAATAATAATAATAATAATAATAATAATAATAATAATAATATTATTATTATTATTATTATTATTATTATTATTATTATTATTATTATTATTATTATTATTATTATGTGCTTTAATCACTGTGGAGTGATCTTGACAAAAGCACGCTCCGCAGAGTTCTTAAGTTCTATCAGTTATTCTCCACACACAGAACATTGCATTCCGCAAACTTATTACTGTGTCATTTTTGTTATTTGCCTACGTTTACTTATAGTCTTGGTTCTCAAATAATTTTTACCCTCAAACTATAGTTAGCACTCTATATTTTTCATTTACTACAATATTATTTAAATCACCTCTCCCACAAATGCTTGCATTATTCATTATAAAACTTTTTTGTCGACAGCACACAGCGAAATATCAGTCTCAGATAAACCTGCGTAATTAACAAAGCGTAATCAATCATAATTAATTATTGCATTTACTTTCAAGGATTTATATTGTTTTCTTAATTTGATTTGGATTTTCCTTTCCTTCATATACAATTCATAATAAGGGTCTGCCTTACTGCTTCTGTTATTGTTTAAAAAACTATCAGTGTTTTATGATCCAGATAAACATATAATTTTCTTAATACATCATTTCCTATGCTATTTGTCTCTTTTAACAAGGTGAATTCTATGCCATATCTTTACGGTATATTATAATGTTATTACATATTTTTTTTTAATATTAATTAGGATATGCGCATGATACCTGCTTTCGTATAGAGTTTCGATTCAATATACAAGGTAATCAAAATATTACAATTATTTTAACACCATATGCAACCAAACAATTCATTACAGATGCTAAATTTATTGTATTCTGAATCATATTTCTGGTTCTTTTTTTAGGTATTATCCAAGTGTTGAAATCAATCACATTACACGAACGGCCAATATAATATTGGCTAATGAGAGGTAGCTTTGAGGAAAAGTTCATATCTAATTAAAAGTTCTAAAAACAGAAAAACATTGAAATCAACGGCATTAATACATCAGAGAGATCACGCGTTTTAAACGAGCACTCCGGAACACAACAAAGAAGATGAACACTTCTGTAGAACTGCCCGCTGCGGATTTCGTAAAAAAAAAGTAAATAAATCAATCAATCAATCAATAGATTCTACGTAATGCTCACTTCTGTGAGCACAACTTAGAAATATTTCAAAGAAGATTATGAATGAATACGAGTATAAATATCACTGGGTCAAAAAAAAAGAAAAGGGAAAAGTTTTCCACTCACGTACTCCGATAAAGTTACTTCCACAAAATCTGGAAAACAAAAAGAGATTAACTTCAACCGAGGTAGCGTACAAAAGAGCTTGTTGACTGAGAGAATAATAAAAAGAACGGCGGTATCTCTCTTCACTACGCACAAACACAAACGTTTTAACCCTTTCAGATGAAATAACTTTAGAAAAACAGGGCTTACCAACATTAGGAGTGGATACAACTTTTAGTCAGCCAACAGTTTTATTCTTGAATTGAAAGCGGTTGAACTAAACCTATTTTAGCTGGTCAACTGTCGAGTTGTTAGTGTCCGTGGCCCTCCTGGTTCAGCCGCTTTCAATAAAGAACGAAAGATTGGCCGACTAAGTATTTTATGTCCGTTTTTTACCTTAACTGGTAATTGGGCTTGGGAGCCACAAAAGATTTGTTAACAGCGGTGGGAATGTAAGATAAAATTTACAGGATACAATAGCAGAGGGGCGGAAAAATATGAAATCAACGAAGAGGATAAAAAAGGAAACTGATTTTTTTTTTTAGCTGAAAAAGAGGAACTCGTGACCTGCAGGAAGTAACAAACTGAAGAGAAAACATAATTGTTGATTTTACTTAAGGGTCAAAATTACAAGGTATATCGTTAAGGGCATACAATATTCTAATCATTATAGCTGGAATAAATGATATTACAGAAGCGACATTTGAAAATAAATTGTATGGATGGAAGATACTATGAATTACTGAAAAATGTATTTTAGTGATGATACTATTTGCAAATGGGGCTTACGTTTGAACAATCATTTATTAAAGATTACGTTTTACATGAAAAGAAATATGAAAAATGAAAAAATTTGTTAGTAAAATTAGCAGACACATTTGTTCCAATATACCTCACTGTCGATATTGTACAACTGTTATGAAATAAAGGAAACTGAAAATCCCCTGGACACATTAGCACTAAATATTTTCATCTTTTTTAACCGTCATTTCCTTTGGATTTGAAATTTAAATTAGACTTTATGAAGCAAACAATTTTCCAATCCACCTCCCTGAAAATTTATAAAATGACCATATAATTCATGTTAAAATTTACAAGATTACATTCCGGAAGAGAGAGGCGTTTATTTAAAGCATATTTACAAAAACTGATTTGCTAGAAACATGTGACAATAGAGGAAATTGACTGGTTTTAGTTTTTTTTTTTTTTAATTATGAGAAATTAGTAAGGTAAAATAGCGTATAAGAGACGAAATGACATCTTGAATCAACGGGAAAAAATTTGGAATATATACACTTCAGTGAAATTATATGAAGTAGAGGCCTTTATAACAGCAAACAAATCATGGCCAATATATATTAATCAAAATACACAACACCCAATTGAATACTGTCCAGTGAGAGGCCGTTTTGAGAAAGAATTCCTATCTAAGTAAGAAATCTATAAATAGGCAAAAATTAAAAACAGAATAATTCTCTAGGCCATGAATGCGCAGTAATGAGAAGGATAATTGCATTACTAAATAGTGAAAACAGTAAAAGCAAAAGTTTAATCCGATCATTTCCCGTTGCAAATATGAGTTTATATAATTATAAAAAAAAAATTTTTAATTAATGTCAGAGAAAGAAAATGAAGCTTGTTGGAGTTTTCAGAGGAACTGTAAAATTAAAACTTTGGAAAAAAGTCAATTATCAGATGGGTATTATAATAATCCATGCAAATAAGGAGAGAGTGTCTGAAGAGATTACAGTCTTGTGTCCATGACCTGTGTTTTGAAATGTCACTCAGTTTAGTAACAAGAGAAGCACAAGTAAACTAGGAGGGGCTGTCAGACTGCAAAACGCCACCAATGCGACTAGACTCTAGATCGTTTTCAGCATTTTTTTTAATCCAGTGATTCTGCTAAATTCATTATAAAAAAATATTCAACATATTTAGGGGATTCTTCCTCAAATAACAGGAATTTGTTCTTTCCTTTTAGAATACCCACAATGTTATAAAAATGTACGATGCATCAAAATGATAAACGCCGATCAAAACTTGGATGCATGCCAAAATCTCTTGAATAGAAGTCTGAATCTTTTAGAAAAACTCTCATAAGAATGTACTCATTAATTTTTTCCCGGTTATTTATTAGAACCTATAAAAACAAATAATTGTCTTTTGGAGGTTGTCAATGAATTAACAAAACATTTGGGGTCTAGATCCACACTTAGGTACAAAGTAGATTGTAACTGCATGATCCCTGGGATGAAGGGAATTTTAAACAATTAATAAAAGTCCAAGCAGTCATGAGCTCAGACATAGACAGAACGTCTAAAATCTACCTTATTTGAAGGGGCTAATACAAATTTGAGATTAGCTAGGAAAGGTACTGTAGAGGATTTAAGGAATGCAATTAAACGCTGAAGAACGACGAAGTTCCAGGTATCAGAGGGACTGTATGTGAAATGATGATGACATGCGCTGACAATATTTTAATCAGTTCGCTGGCTACGGCACGTGAGGTACGTAAGGCGTCAGGGGAATGGGTGAGAGTAACTCTCATCTAATATTATATAGAGAGAAAGTTGGCAGAGGAGTGTGGAAGAATTTGTATACACGAGAACCTTGGGAGGTGCTTGCTAGATTTTTCAGTAAACCATTTCACAGAATATTATGAAACTTTACGTATTGTTAATCCAGACAGAATTTTACTAGAGCAGTGTTACAGATAAACTTTTATGCGAAATATGAAGTTATGTTGACCATTAAGCTGCATCCTTTGACGACATTCATATAAATCTGTAAATTTAATAATACGCCTCAGTGCTTCGTCTTACAGTTTTACCATTTAACGCTGCTGACGTTTATAGTTTTCACAACATACTTTCTTTATTATTTTTTTTCATTTTTCTTCATCTGCTTTTTGTTTTCCTCCTCCTTCGTAGGATACCATAACATATGTACTAAAGGCATTCTGTGAATAAATGGTTCTTCCTTGATATTTTTTGGTCTTGAAAATAAAAGACAATAACTTCCCTTATTCATAATGAACGCCTATTGATCCAGTTAAAAGTTATGAAATGACGAATGCATTACACGTGTTTCTGTGAAGAGTGAGTCTTTAATTAAAATATTGATATAATTAACATTTACAAGTTTATAATGAACTTTAAGAATTGTTTACAATGTAAGCACAATACCTATCTTCATATCATTTGAAGAAGGTTCATTACTGATCTTTCAGCCTTATCGTTTAGGTTATTTGAAATTCCTTTATTTACTAAGCTTTTATTTTTACAATCTAATACGTAAACCAAACGTTCCTCTGACTGACACAAACGATAGAATCTTTTACTTTAGATAATATGTGCAGATTTGAGCCAGCAAAAGGATGACCTGGATTTTGGTTCTTACTGACAAGAATATGGAGCCGTGCATGATAAAGACACCAATGATTGAGCTATTCAGGCTTTATGGAAAAGATAGTTTACTGCGCCATTCCGCCCAAGTCATCGTGCACCAAATTTATGAAAATTATCCTAAACTTCATGAACGACAGTCATTTGCATATTTTCAAACTTCCTCCGGTTCTTGGAACTTTCTGCAAAACAGTATAGTCATTTAAAGCACTTAAAAATCAAGTGCATAATGAAGGCATGCATTCTGCAAATCAGCGTGTGATGTCATGCCAGGAAGTCCCTTATTCGCCTTTTGTTTATACAGTATGATATTGATCAGATTATATTAAAACATATAGGAATTGTATAGGAATACATTTACGTTAGATTTTTCTAAATCTGTATACTTTTAACGTTTGATATTTCCCTCTTATTCTTTCGCAGATGTAATGCCAAAACTTCCCTATGACGTAAGCATGGGCACAGACAATTTTGAACTCTAACTTTCATATGTAAATATTTTCTGGTTGTAATACTATCTCCCATGTATCTAGTGTATTTCTTTATATATTGTCTTCTCCTATTCATTTACTGTCATTGATTATTCTCCCCTCCATAACTATATCAAGCGCTTCCCTTCCTCTCAGTTTCCTCTGATGAAAACTAATCGAGCTCTGTTCCCTCTTTGTCTATCAGCTCAAAGTTTGGAGGTACATCTCAAATGGATGACAAATCTGAGGAAGTACTCTTCCATTGAGAAGTTGAATAATTCACAATTCTTTATCTTGTCGTTCTATCGTCAATAAAAAATTATCTTTACGTTGCGCTGAGGAAGTATTTAACCTTATGTTAAGGGCATAAACGCAATGTCTAATTGTCAGATATGCTATGGAAATTGTCCATACTATTCCAGTTTCGTAAATCTAGCTTTCACTTTAATAATTTAGATATTCACATTGCTACGGTCTATGTAGAACATTATCTTATCAATAAGGTCTATTCTACAAGTACCTTTTACTCTGGGAATCTTGTTAAGGGCATAAACACAGTGTAATTGTTAAATATGCTTTGGAAATTTGTCCAAATTATTCTAGTTTCTTAAATCTAGTCTTCACTTTAGAAATTTGCAGATTCATAATGCTATGGTCTGTTATATGGATTTCTTGCTTATCAATAAGGACTTTTATACAAATACCTTTTACTCGTCTTTTTTTATTGTAGCCTCTGGGCTCTTCTGAGACCCATGGTTTTAGAAATGTTACCCCATATCCCAGTGCCTCTTATCAAGCAGATTGATACACATTCCTAATTTTTATCCAATCAGCATTGATTGTCTGCATCTCTTCAGTTATGTTTTCTAAAGCTACTCACTTATTTCGACATTCAGTTGCAAAAACCTCTATACTTTTAATCTCAAGACGTTACTCAGATCAATACTGAACTCTTGTGGCTTATTATCAGATATGCAGATAAAAGTCGCATCCAAAGATATATTGTCAAGTATTTATAACAGATACAGACGAGAAAAAATAAGATAATTTCATCTTACTTAATCTGAAATTGCTCATGCAAACCATGTTTCCTTACCTTTTCATTTCCATGTTTCATCAAGGGCAACGCTTAAGCAACAAAGGATTGTTGGAGATGAACAGGGAAAATAGAATATTTTCCCCACAAGGTGAACTTAAGAAATACTTATTACTTCGCAAGCCTCCCACTGGAATATTTTCCCAGGATTGCAAGCACCCTAATTTTCGCTCTGAACTTTGAAGGCTTTCTAACCGTTTTCGTTGTGATGTCTTTTGTCGACTTTAGAAAAAAAGAGTAGAAAAATTAGATTTTTTTTTCATTTTATACATTCCTGATTGTACAAACATCAAATGCTGTCAGTTTTAATTTTCCACGCTACTAAAAAATAAAAACTGCCACAGCCATATGACGTGTCCGATGTGAGTATAGCAAGGTCAACATCCATTACACACGGCAAACAAAGTCCCAGATGCCAAACAAACCTAAACAATTGGCTTACAGAGAGAGAGAGAGAGAGAGAGAGAGAGAGAGAGAGAGAGAGAGAGAGAAATATGGGAGACAATACTATGAATAACCAATGATAAAACTGTTTGCAATATCGGACAGAAAGAAGTAGGGAATATAATAAAAGGAGAGGACAGTCAACAAAGAAAGACAAACTAGAAGGTAAGAATATGGTTTGCTTAGAGATGGCCGGAATGTATGGAAAATCAATCTTTGGCAATGAAGAAACAAAAAAGGAAACTTTTCTCAGTAAGAAAAATGATTTGGGGTCAACCATTTTCAGTGAAACAGACGAGGGTTAGTATTATTGTGCTCTGCTTGCGCTTTTTTAAATACTTTTCAGACAAGCGTGATTCCGCTTCTGTAAAACAAAAAAGTGAAGTTTATTTTATTTAGGAATTACCATGTCTTTTAACAGAGTCTGAATTTTGAAGTTATGAATATACTGCAAATTCCATATATTTAAGTTAAATTTCTCTTTGAAAACTGGACTGCTTTGTCTCATTAATACCTGTTAATATAAGTTTTATTACAGTGGAATTACATACATGAAGACTAATTCTCCTGAAAAGTATCGCCAAGGGAGAGGATATGTGGAAATGTTCATGTCTGAAACATCTACATAAAAAGTAAATATAATATGAAATTTCGTTTATCACCCAGAGAGGTTCGGGAAAGATAACAATAAGTACAACCGAGAAAACGTTCATTCCGTAATATGGCAACTACTGTATCAATCTTTTCAGTCACACTGGACAGGAAGATTCTTAGCTGTAAACTGTATATGGAATGAAAAGCACCGAAAAGGGTTAAATAATAACCGTCAAATTTCATTAACGACCTATCATGACGTTGTTTACATGATAATTAAGTAAAATCGTTTTCTTTTAAAACATTATTATAGTACGAAGGCAAGAAACTTCGACGCCGAGCACCAGAAAGAGGTAAACTGAACTTTAGTTTCTAACGAAACGAGCTCACAACAGCCGCTATACTTGAAAACATTATGAATATTACACTTTGCGAGGGCTTTGGGGACAACATAACAGTTACGAGGAACGGGCGTAATAACCGTTTACGAAATATCCTAATAACGGGACATGATACACATCAAATAAAAATTAGAAATGAGTTCCTTATCTGAAAAAGTCCACTGGTTCTCGGAATTTAGTCACGTAGTTCTCAAACTGGTCTTCCCGTGATTACTACAGGAAATTCATCCCCAGAGAGAGCCTCCTTTTTTCCTACAGCTAGGATACTAACTTTCGACTGGACTACAGGATCAAAGATTTTGTCTCCGACAATAATGCAATTAAAAACAAGAAAGAAAGAAAAGGGGGACAGGGAAGTAACTAAACAATCCGTCGCTAACTTTCAGAAAAGGACTTCCTTCTAATGAATTTTCTGGTTAGAGTATGTGAGTTGCTAACAAGCCAAAAAAAAAACTGTTTCGCTAGTTTAGTGTTAGGAACTCGAGATAAAAGCTTAGTAAAGCAGGGAATCAAATGAAAACAAAATTAATGTGCTAGGTAATGAATACTAAGATAAAAACAGATCAGGAATTAGACATTGAAAATCATCTTCAAGACTACTACTAGTAGGTTCCGTTTTGTCTAACGAATTCACTTAACCACTGGAATAACTTACACCCAAATGAGAATTATAAATGATAAGTGTTTCTGCACCAGCCTGGAATCAAACTCTTTTATTTTATATAACGTATAACTAACATTTTAACTATTGATTACCCGCACCCGAAATGCTTTCAAATGTTTTTTAAAGAAAATCAGCATACCGCAGAAAACATATAATTTGTAAATAGAAAAATATCGGGCAGGTGAAATCCCATGAGGCCAAAATAAAAAGGAAAATAACCTAAGGTATAATTAACAGAATAATTGGAAACACACTGATAATTCTTTTTTCATGCACAGTGACGAATGTTTGTGTGAATACAATTATATAAAAATTTAATATGCTTTATTGTACAGAGAATAAAAAATATTATTCACATGAGTAAAAGTTATATTACTAATTGTGTGTAAGAAAATAACACACACATATATATATATATATATATATATATATATATATATATATATATATATATATATATATATATATATATATATATATATATATATATTGAGAGAGACAGAAAAGAGAGAGTGCTACTCAAAATTGTGTTATTCCATTCATGTGTGTTAAGGCTGACAGCTCAGCGTCCTACCAAAAAAGTTTCAAGTATCAACGGTGTTTTGCTATTTTTCGTAGCAGTCACTCCCAAGCTTAACCAGGACAGTTAACCTCGCTCTGTGAACTCTCATAACAAAACATAATCAATATGCACATAATTAAGTGCGTTAATATCATTAATGCAAACAACAGATAAAGAACCCACCTGCACTGATGACCGAGTTTCACGGACAGTTCTAGAAATCTTTCCAAGCGCAACAAAAGAGTAAGATTATATATATATATATATATATATATATATATATATATATATATATATATATATATATATATATATATATATATATATATTTATATGTATATATATATATATATATATATATATATATATATATATATATATATATATATATATATATATATATCTTTATTTACTCTCGCTCTCTGTCTTTCTTTATATTACTCTCTCTCTCTCTCTCTCTCTCTCTCTCTCTCTCTCTCTCTCTCTCTCTCTCTCGTGCAAGTGTCTGTGCATTTATGACAATGGTTGTAAAAGAAAGGTTTGTTTTCCGGAAATGGAACCTGAAAAGGCAATGTTTCTTGAGGAAAACCTTTATGGCCAGACATTCCATCGAGTGGAAGAAGAGTTCCACCGGGCTTCAATCTTTTCGAACTTCTTGGCTGCCAGCTGCTTCAGCGATTTCGTGGCGAGTAAAACAAAGATACAGCTTTTTCCCCGTCGTGATTTTTTCACAAATAAATGAAGGGCCTGACATTAATACCGATTAAGAAGAAGAGACGCATTTCCATAATTCTCTTTTCCAGCAAGTCTCCTTAGACTTATTAAGGGTTATATTGATACTTAGCGAAATACTTTTCTTAGACATCATACTGTAAATATTACCATATATATTATTTTTGAACATGACAAAGACAATAACTACATGAAATTGACGATGATAATAATTAACATATTATCATATGTAATTATCTCTCAGAAGACGATAGCTGTGTAAGCCTTGATAGTAACCAGAGAATACTTAAAAAAAATATAGTACACAAGATCACTGTAAGCTTCGTGGGTGTCTCGTTTTCCTACGAAAATGGGAGTATGTGTGTGTGTGTGTGTGTACGTGTGTGTCTGTATCATCCCAGTTTACTTCTGGCACTCCCTCTAATGGCCAGTGGATTTGGGTTCGCGTTACAAGTAAGGTAGAGCAATGTAACCATATTTCGTCAAAACTCATTTCGCACCTGTTGAGAGCTAACCAGTGAATCACCTAATCAGGAATTTGCAGATTTTGAGGGGTTGCTCCCTAGGCCAGGCTAGGAAGGGAACTGACGAGGTGCCTCACTCCACTGTAACAGGATGAGATGTGGAGGGGTATCGGTTGAGGAATCACTCTTTAAAAGAATTGCAAAAGAAAAATAAATAAAAAACACAAACTCCACGGAATTTGCACGGTTATATACATACAAACATGCATTGCCTAGAACTCGGTATTCAACATGTATGTTATGATGTATGTATACTTATAAAGATACACGAGAATTCCTTGTGGAGACAATAAGTAGGTAGCAGTTTTTGAAGAGGTCTGGAGTGGATCAGTGAACAATTAAATTAGTGGATTATGAAACTGAACTGTACAAGTTAGCCTCTCTCTCTCTCTCTCTCTCTCTCTCTCTCTCTCTCTCTCTCTCTCTCTCTCTTCAAAGAGTTAATGTGTAATGGTGACGCAGTAAATGCTGAATAGTTTGGACCATCCGCCGATATATAACGTATCTGTCAAACATTTGGCTTTGGTTTTTAGGGTTTAAAAAAGTAACTAATGCGAAAACTCGTGATCATATATTTACGTAAGATATTGACGTTAATGTTACTTCCTGAAGATTTATTGTTCAGTTATCTACACTCCTTTCGGCAAGTTTAGTCTTTTGGTGATTGACCAAAGATTCATTATATATATATATATATATATATATATATATATATATATATATATATATATGTGTGTGTGTGTGTGTTTGTGCGTGTGTGTATGTGTATATATACTGTATATATATATATATATATATATATATATATATATATATATATATATATATATGTAGAGAGAGAGAGAGAGAGAGAGAGAGAGAGAGAGAGAGAGAGAGAGAGAGAGAGAGAGAGAGAGAGATTGTATGTCAATGCTGTAGTATATAAAACAATAATGATAATAAGTAGAAGAACGATAACTTGTGACCAGTTTAAGACTACTACAAAGCTTTGAATATTGCCATTTTCACCAGCAGGACTTTCAGTGGTTTAGTAAAGGGGAAAATGATAACTGCTATCAGTCAGTGTTGAGGTATAGTTTGTGTTTTTGAAAGCAGTAATCATGTCTTCCGTATGGTACAGAACAGCTTACCAGTAAACCAAAGAAAACACACATAAGCGTTTGAAATATATTGCCAGAAAAACAGGCCTGTGACTGAACAGTTGATTACGATCACCCGTATTGCGATCACGTGATAAGGATAGTAAGGCGAAGACAAAATAATAGTCCCTAGAAAAGCAGGAATGGTCACCGCGTTGAATGCAGTGAATCGTATTGTTTGGAAAAATAATAATCGGTTCACTCTTTTCCCGAAAGAAGCAGTTTCTGAAGGGCAATGCAGTAAACCTATGCATAAGAAGTGTATTAAAAAAAAATAGCAAATTATACTTGTAGTTTTCTGGAAAAGAAAACTATTCTGCCGGCTTTGTCTGTCCGTCCACCCTCAGATCTTAAAAAATACTGATGCTAGAGGGCTGCAAATTGGTATGTTGATCATCCACCCTCCAATTATTATACATACTAAATTGCAGCCCTCTAGCCTCTGTAGTTTTTATTTTATTTACGGTTAAAGTTACCCACAATCGTGCGTCTGGCAATTATATAGGACAGGCCATCACCTGGCCGTGGGTAAAGTTTCATGGACCACGGCTCATACGGCTTTACACCGAGACCACCGAAAGATAGATCAGTTTTCGGTCTCCTTGATTATGCGCTGTACAGAAAACTCGATTGCGCCGAAGAAACTTCAGTGCATTTTTACATGTTTGTTCCTAATTCCAATAGAGCAACTTCACCACTGAATTGTCTATAAATATGAAAAACAACAAACGTAAGAAATATAAAATAATGCAATACATAAGTTAAATAAATAGAAAGTGAAGTAAACAAAAATCCTGATTATTTTAATAGAATGACTAAACAAATGAGGAGACATTCCAATAACCTGGATGGCCTAGTCGAAGACAGGAGGTCTATAAACATGCTTCATATAACGTAAGGAATGGCCTTCCACTACACAGTGCACATTTTACTGCAATTCCCAACACGCCATGGCAAAGCTGAAGAAAGTCCTGAGATATTCCCTACGCAAATCAAGTGATTAACACATCTTTAAAAAAGTTCTCTTATTAGAATAACGGGTATTCCATTCGCAATATAAGATGGTGGAGAGAGAGAGAGAGAGAGAGAGAGAGAGAGAGAGAGAGAGAGAGAGAGAGAGAGAGAGAACATCAATTAAGTTATGAAAGTTAAATGAAGAGGAAAAGGAGACTAAAACTCTTATCTGAAACAAAAAAAAAAATGAGAACAAAGTAGCTGTTAGGAAATTAATAGACTCAGAAGACAGGCTGAATCTCCCTTCCTACTCCTTCTATTCCTCCCCTTCTTTCCTTTCTCACTCTTTATCTCATCCCCTTCCCCACCCTCTCTCTCTCTCTCTCTCTCTCTGTTTAGCTCTTCTTCTTCTTCTTCTTCCGTTTGCATCTCTCTCTCTCTCCCTCTCTCTCTCTCTCTCTCTCTCTCTCTCTCTCTCTCTCTCTCTCTCTCTCATCCCTGGTTCTTTTATTTTCCTCAGGGTGATAAATTTTGGCGGTTTTCTGCCTCGTTTCGGTCCAGACGCTCTTGGATCCGGTTATTTTATAGGGTTTTCTGGGAGTTCAGCTTAGCGCCTACCTTTTCTCATTTAGGGTCTGAGGCTCATGAAAACTCTTCTCTCCGACTATGAAACTGCATACCTTCCAACAAAAGCCCGGCACGAAGTGTAAAATGCAAAATTATTAAGCAGTTTGTATTATTTAGAGATGGGCTACTTTAAGGTAAGCTGCTGTAAGTTTGAAAGTTATTGGTCTTTGTATCAAATTAGGTTTTCGTGTACACTGAGTTTTTTCATTATTATTCAGTCCTTGTTTGTTCAAGGAAGGGGGTGGGAGGGGTGGTTATAATGGATTTTAGCTCTCTACCGTCAGCAAAATTTATATATTCTATTTTTTTATTCCTTACCTTTCATTATTAGGCATTCTTTCTATATGAAAAGTAAGAGAAAATAATTTTTCTCATAAAAAGATTCTTCTTTTTAGTTAATCTTTCCCAGACTGAATTCCAACCTCAGCCGGTTCATGGGGTGAAATGTGCAGGCTAATTTTGGCGTGAGCGTTAAATAGTTCAAAGGAATTCCTCGTAAATTCATTATCTTTCGAGAATTAACGGGGTCAAGGGTCTCCTTAATAATTACATTCCCAAAAGCTATTGCATCAAGGAAATTTATTCCAGGGAGCCTTGTTCCCTTACCCAAGATATACATCTTTTAGAGCCATTTACTATTCTCAGCTAAAAGTAATACATTTTTTTTTTTTATTTTATTAATTTAGAATTGTTATTAAGTAGAGCCTCGATGGCTCAGTTGGTTACAGCAGCAGCTTCGGACTTCGTAGAGGTCTGTGGCGCCGGTTCAAATCCGCAGCCGACTGATCAAAGAGGCGGACACTTTGCTATCTTTGTAGACATCCGGGATTATATATTTAATCAACGGATAGGTTTGCTAAAAAGCAAAATACATTTACAGACTAAATACACACACAAACAAAAAGCCACTACAACACCTTCTAGAAACATAACAAACATTTATGAATCTAAACTTCTCGCCCTATTCGCAACATTATTCCTCGCTGCTGGGAAGAAAGGGCGTTATTAACATGTAACATACGCTACCTGTTTTAATTAGGGCAGCCGATCGAGACTACAGGTCTACCCCCAAAGCCAAATCAAAAAGTCCTTTTCAAAGAACATCGATTTACCCCATACAAAAATGGGAAAAAGCACGTTAAAAGAAGAAGAAGAATTGTTATTAAGTCTTGCATGAATTCCGTCTGCTTCCTAAGGCTAGCCTGTTTTCCTCAGTCTTTGTATTTGCTGGATAAACAGTTGAATACATTTTCTGAGTCGACGTGATATGCAAAGAAATGTTGGAGTTTACTTATGCATACACTCATTTATGAATGTAACCATATTGCTCATGCAAGTATAATCATTATTCGTGCTTGCCTAGTAGAAAATTAACGTGGAGACTGTTTTAATAATTGTGATAAACTTCACTTCTTTTGAATTTGAATTTTATCAGTGATATATCGTCATCTCTTTTGAAACTTAGGATAACAAAACATTCATCATTTCAAAAATGTACTTTAAATTATAATCAAATCTAGATCTAAACTAAGGAGTAGGACTTCATACATATATATATACATACATGCATAATATACCTGGGAAAGTAAAGATATGGCAAAAGCATTCTTCTTTCGTATACATATGTGACAATGCTTTCAGGGAAGGCGATAGCAAGTCTGATATGCACTTCGAAATAAAAGAATCTTAGTTTGCTAGCACTGGACATGATAGGATCACTTCCATTTGCATTCTGGCGAATCTATATAAATATGGTGTTTCTTTCTATTGTAAATGTGTTTTTACCGGCATTTTCTGTTTCCGAGCGAATGGTTTCAGTTTCGACGCCCTGGGGGTTAGGTGGGGGGAGGGGAGAATTTGCATGCTCTATTATCATCCTTCTGTTGATCACAGCAGTGAAGCAGGCATCCGACAACTGTGGTGGTCGTTACTTAATGTATCCTTTACAACCAAAGTAGAATGTAAGAGGTGATAAATTAACACACACATGTATATATGTGTGTGTATATATACATATATACACACACACAAACACACACACAGATGTCACACACACACACAGTTTACACACACATATATATATATATATATATATATATATATATATATATATATATATATATGTTTAATTATATATATATTTATATATGTATTTATAATATATATGTATATATATATATATATATACAGTGGACATTTTATTATCAACTAAAAAATCCTTATATGATATATGAAAATATATTATTTCCAGTGTAAACAAATATATTAAAGCTCGTTTGTAGCTTTCTGATTGTATATGAATCAGTGATGTGATAAATACAGTTTAATATACAGTGTTATATATGTATATACTTATATATATATATATTTTATATATATATATGAGTGCAAATGTGGGTTTTTCCATGTATGTACGTGACTGTTTTGGGCACAGTCTTACTCGTAAACAATCTCACTGAAGGCAAATCCAGATATGGCGTCTTCTGTTTTAGGACAGCCCTTGTAATTTCCTATATCTCCTCTTACCCCCAAGGCTAAGAATTTTCACCTTTTCTCTCAGCGTTTAGCCTTCGGGATAAGAAGAGGACCAGGAAATTACAAAAGCGTTGGCTGAATAGTATATATACATACATACATACTATATATGTATATATGCATAATATATGTAAATATATATATATATATATATATATATATATATATATATATATATATATATATATATATATATGTGTGTGTGTGTGTATGTGTGTGTGTGTGTGTTCAGATTGTGTGTATAAAATACTGGTTTTCCTAGATAAATGCCTGAGGATAAAGATATGGAAGACATGTTTCAGTAAACCAGTTGGGAAATATTGGTGAATACCCCTTTATTCGTGTAGGGCAAATCTCTTGTTCCAAAAGCAATAAATTTCAAGGCATTTCTTCCCTTAGCATCTGAAAGACAGAATATATCACATATAATATAACTAATATTAAAACTTATTATCTCAGAAGCCATTTAATAAGGGTCATAATAACTAGTCACATAATCCGAGACATCGCTGAGTATCATATGAGACATTTTGTCGCGATCCTGGGAAGAATTGGATAATGAGAAAAGTTAGTCGGTGGTTTAACTACTTCCTTCTTCGACCTGGCCATTTTCTCACTTTTTTTTTTTTAACCTGATAGATATAAGTGAGATCAGTTTTCGAAAATTAACGTGATTAGGTTCCAGTTTCATTATGAGTAGAAGAATTGTATTCAAAGATATTCTGTAGTATTATTTACCACTTTATTGGTGTATGTAGGTATGTAAGTCTATTTAGTATATATATGAAATTCTCTTTTAATCTATATTTATATATATATACCATTTCATATGAAAGGTGCATATATATAATATATAATTTAATCTAACACCTTGCATACTGAAAGTACACTTTCGTTCAGAACTTTAAAGCTAATAATGCAGTAGCATAAAATATTTAAAGAATAAATGTGCAAATGTCTGTTCAGGTGTTTGTAAAGGGAAGAAACATGCGGTTTGTGACAAAGGTGTAAGATGACGGAAATTAAAATTCCAATCGTGGGGAAACAAAATCGGAGAATCCTGGCCATTAAAGCCATCATCTCAGTAGATTTAGGACCCTTCCTTTCCATTTTGAGCAATAATAAGACCAATAACTTTCCAGATAATGGATTCTTTAACAGAAAAAGAAAGTTCGGAATCGTTTTAACACAACTTATCGTTCTCCATCTTATTCTTTATCATTACCATCTCAAAATATTTATTCGTCAGTTTTGTTAAAAGTTAGTGTTTAAACCTTTCTTTATTGTTTTCACAAGTTTCTAATATTAGTATTAAGTCCTAATTCATTAACAAATACAACGGAGGTCAAAAACTATTTCCCAAGATCGAAATGAATACTTCATGATAAAAATAATTCTATTTATTTTTATCAGAATAAGTTGCAGGAAAACCCCAGGTCTATTTCTTTACTGCCACTAAGAATCTTGAAGCATTAAAGTCTTTTCTTATATTAAATGTAAAGAAAAAACATTTAAGATATAACAAAAGAAAATGCAAACAGCAAATTTAACATCAACCTTTTCCATTCTTCCCCATAGGTAATATTTAAAGATAAGAAAACACTGAAGAGGACGAAAAATTTTATATCATCAACGGTTATGAAAGCAGTCAGTGAAAAAGTCAAGAAATAAGCTTATAAATAACAAGTAAAAAAATGCGCCGAAGTTTCTTCCGCGCAATCGAGTTTTTCTGTACAGCCGCTACAGCGTATAATCAAGGCCACCGAAAATAGATCTACATCTTTCGGTGGTCTACGCATAAGATTGTATGAGCCGCGGCCCATGAAACTCTAATTACGGCCCGGTGGTGGCTTATCCACATATCGTTGCCAGAAGCACGATTATGGCTAAACTTAACCTTAAATAGAATAAAACACTGAGGAATATAGGGCTGCAATTTGGTATGTTTGATGATTGGAGGGTGGATGATCAACATACCAGTTTGCAGCCCTCTAGCCTCAGTAGTTTTTAAGATTTGAGGGCGGACGGGAAAAGTGCCGACAGAATAAAGTGAGGACGGACAGACAAAGCCGGCACAATAGTTTTCTTTTAAAGAAAACTAAAAATTGTAAAGTTATAAGTGAAACGTTTGACTAAGAGAAGTCTATATATGGTTCTGTCAATTGAATTAGAGATATCAAAGCGTCTCTGAAATCCAGCATTGACGCTGATGTCAGTGAGGTAGGGTCGAAGGTCGCGCCACTCAGTCTTGTTTCACGGGATCCTTATCCTTACTGGTGATGCAAGCAATGAGTTTGATTCACGAAATTTTAAAAATCGCGAGCTAATTAAATAAAAAATAACTGCAATATGGAATCTTTTACGCAAACCGAAATCGGAAATAGCATAACACCTATTTTGAAGACAGTGTTCCTCCATATTAACACGTTCTGCTAAAATAAATTTCCATGATGTCGAAATAAAGGAACGTAAACTTCCAGAAGGAAATTGAGAAAAGATCAAAGGACAGAAAATCGATAAAAATCTCATCTGTGTAAAAGCAGCAGGAAGCCTGGGTGGATTTTCTTGTCTGAAAGAGGATTGGCAGAATCTGTCACTCGATTTGCTTGCGGCTCTTTGTGGTCATCTACAATGGATCAGGAAACCGGAAAATATTTAATTACTGACACTGTCTGTGGAAGCTCTCTCTCTCTCTCTCTCTCTCTGTGGTAAGTTCCGATTTATATACAAAATAACCAGCTACTATAGTAATAATAAGTGCACTAAACATCTCATAACATTATTTTCTTAGTTATTCAGCTCTCTTAACGGATCTCTAACGAAAAGAAAATGGCATTTCCCCATCAACAACG
>NC_089744.1:72832925-72845228 GCF_040412425.1 Macrobrachium rosenbergii | reverse complement strand
ATAGGGAAGGAGGGTGGGTGGTTTAAGGTATGGATTCTTGAGTTATCTTGGTGGTGGGTAGGAGCATAGGAAGCCTGCAAATTCATGGATGTTTGTCAGTATGTGCTTTGTTATTTGGGTAGCTGTTCTTTCATTACCTTCATAACTTGTTCTTAGCTGTTCTGTTTCTGTACAGTCAAGAAGGTAGTGTTCCAGGGGTTCTTCTGGGATTGTTTCACAGTACTTGCATGGTTGAGGATTGTCTACTATTCTTTGCCATGTGCACAGGTATCCTAGCCTTAGCCGATGGATTATGACTGCTAGGGCCCGTGACATGTCTTTGGTTATATTGTGTGGTTTTAGGTTTACAGTGTCTATGTACCACTTGGCGGTTTTTGAACCACCGAAAACAGCTCTTCTGACTTTGCTTTCTTCCTGTAGTTGGCAGTGTGCTGCTGCCTTGTTTTTCAGTTGTGTGAGTGAGGGGCTGATTTTGATACTAACGTTGGTGTGTAGCAACCCACTTTTTGCTAGAGAATCTGCTTCTTCATTTCCTTGGATTCCCACATGGCTCGGAATCCAGTTTAATGTTATTTCCCTGTTCCTGTTTTGGTGGAGGCTTGCAATTGCCCATATGCTTGATAGAAGTCTGATGTTTTCTTTTGCTTTTCCTTTTGTTATGGCTTGTAGTGCTCCTTTTGAGTCAGTATGAATTGTTGTGTTTCCTTGCCTATGCTGAGAGTCTTCTAGAGCTTTTGCAATGGCAATCAGTTCAGTTTGTAGAGTGGAGGCATTGTCAGAGAGCCTCCAGCATCCTTTGAGGGTTGTTGAGTGGACTCCTGCTGCTGCTGCTGGGATGCTGAGATCTACTGATCCATCTGTAAAATATTCATTTGTGGCTGCAGTTTTCCTGATTGCCTCTTGGGCTGCAAGCCTTAGCTGTTGAGCAGTGCATGCTTCTTTGCTTGCGGGGAGGACTGTAAAGTTTATCTTGAACAGTTCAGGCTCCCAGGGTGCTCGTTCTCTGTACTCTGCGATTGGCGTGTCTTCCTTGATTGCGGCTGCTTGATTTTGCATCCCTACTCTCCTTAAGGCTGCTAGGAGGTCGCCAGCATATGTCTTGGGGGGGTCTAATTCCTCATGAAGCTCAATGTTTTTCTTGATTTCTCTCTTGAGTGGGCAGTTTCTGCTACCTTTCAAGGTTTTTAGCAGTATGGATGTGTTTCTCTGATCTATTCTGTGTGTTAGAGATTGTAAGTTTGTTTCGTTTCTCAAGACACACAAGTTAGTCCACATGGGTGCACCTGTGATGAGTCTTAAGGCATTGTTTTGGATTACTTCGAAGCTTTTTTGTTCTGTGTTTTTGAGGCAAGTAAGGACAGGTGCTGCATACTCCACAGTTGACCTTATTGTCTGTATGTAGAAAGTTCTGAGGGCATGGTATACTGCTCCTTGTTTTAGAGAGGTGATTCTTCTCATAGCATTTTGCCTGCATTTGATTTTTGCTTAAGTGTTTCTATTTCTTTGCGTGGGGAGAGTTGTTTGTTGATATTTGCACCTAGGTACAAAAGTTTTCTACCCATTCGATGGGTTTCACCCATGAGTTGTATTTCATTTGGGTTTAAGTCATGTTTAATTGCCATTGCTTTGGTTTTGCTGTATTGATTTTTAGACCAAGCTCTGTACAGCTATTTTCAATTTGTGTTATTGCTTTTGCATATTTTGGTAGGATCTGTACCTGTGTGTGCTCACTAAGCACACATCGTCTGCATATATGAAAATTTCACTCCCTCTGGTAGGGTGATTGTGGCTACATTTTCCATTAGTACATTGAAGAGGAAGGGACTAAGTATTCCTCCCTGTGGTGTTCCATTTTCTAAGTTGAGAAAATCTGAGCTTGCACCTTGGAAGGTGACTCTGGCTTGTCTGTTTTGCATGTATCCTTTGACCCATGCTAACAGGTTACCCTTAACTCTCTTGTCCACCAAGGTAGCAAGGATGACGGCGGCACTGGCTAGTTCGTAGGCTTTTTCTAAATCGAGAAAGACTACAATGGATTTTCTGTTGTTTATTGTTGCCATTACATCTGCTAGGCATTCTTGTGTGCCTATTCCTTCTTTGTAACCATATAGGCGATGATGTAGTGGTCCTGTTTTCCATACAAGTCTGTTTAGTACCATTCTCTCTGCAGTCTTTTCTGTGCAGCTGATGAGAGAAATGGGCCTGTAGGAGTTTGGTTCCTTGGGTTTGGGAATTGGTTGCGTGTTTTGTTGATTCCATTGTGTGGGTCTGACTTGCTCAGTGTATGTTCTGTTGATTATATGCAGATGTACTTCCTTGGCTGCTGTGCCCATATTTTTCAGCATGCTGTATGTGATCATGTCTGATCCTGGAGCTGTGTTTTTCCTTTTGGAGGGCTTTGTTAAGCTCATTCATTGTGAATGGGGTGTCAGTGACGTCAGGCTCATTGCACGCTGTGTTGATAACTAGCCATCTCCCTGGATCTAATGTCACTTGCTTTTCCCTTGTGGCAGGTGGCAGATGTGCCGTTTTGGTCCTGTCCGCAAAATGTTGCGCAAGTCTGTTCGCTTCTGCCTGTGGGTCGGGATGATGTGCTTGTGGTGGTCTGGTCTTTCCTGATACCTTGTTGAACCACCACCATATTTTCGCTATTGGGGTTAGACGGGTCGTCTGTGAGCACCACATCAGCCAGGTTTCCCGCTTTACTTCTCTGGCTGTTTGGGTTGCATGATTCATGACATCCCTTAAGACAGCATGTAGTTCATCTGTGGGTTGTCGCCTGAAGAGCTTCCTTGTTCTGTTAACTCTCGAATTCATTTCCTTTATTCTTGAGTTGTAGTACCAGCTGTCTTTGTGGGGTTTTGTTTGTACCAAAGGTTCTCTTTGGCATGGAAGCATTTGCTGCACTGTGTAGGCTCTTCTCAAAGTCCTCTTGCAGTTGGTTCATGTTTTGGGCTGGGTCTTGTATGTACTGTGTTGCCCAAGGCGAGCTATCCTGGCCCTGACCTTTTATTGCTTCTGGACAGGGGTAGGGGGCGATGTCCTGACCCAGATCGCCGACCCGGATATCATAGAAAACGATTTTCTTTCCCTGTACCAAAGAAAACAGTGCAAAGCCAGTTTACTGTCCCCAAACTATTATATTTTCTCTGAGCCCTTATTTCCCCGACCTTCAAAGGTTCAAACCAACCCAAAGCAGGGAAGGAGAAGAGTTTCTAGCTTATTTTGGCGCTACTTTTACAATATATATATATATATATATATATATATATATATATATATATATATATATATATATATATATATATATATATATATATATATATATATATATATATATATATATATATATATATATATATATATATATATATATATATATATATATATATATATATATATATATATATATATATATATATATATATATATATATATATATATATATATATATATATATATATATATATATATATATATATATATATATATTTACACACACACACATATATATATATATGTGTGTGTGTGTGTATGTGTGTGTGTATACGTGGCAGGAGATCCCTTGTGCCAGGCCTATCGTCGTCGTCGGAGTATCGATGGACATAGTATTTGTACGGTAGACGCCTTCGTTCCTTTGGAGATGGTCCTGTAAAGGATGGACATAGATAATTTTCATTAATAAATCTTTCTTTCTTTCTGGTCGGGGATTCGTCGTTGGTAATGACACTTTTTGTGGCTCTCTCATCCTCTCTAAATACTTTCTCCGCAATCTGCCTTTGCAACAGAGGTTGATGGTGCACTCCCTGTATGTTGGTTCGTGTTACTTATTGTTATCCCCCTGGTATAGCGTTTTTCTAACCTCTCTTTTAACCTCCTTATTCGATCCCCTGTGTTAAGAATCGGTTAACAATGCCAGACATGAGTCACATAACACTGGACAAAAGCCAGATACCGTCACGCCAGTCAATCGGCCTCTTAATCTAAGTATGACGGACGTGCTAATCCTCAAAGGAGTATGAGAGGATCGCTGTCTAGACGACCCACCACTTATGAGTTCCGTCTGGATGCAGCCCTTACCTGTAATTCTTGCACCTGGTAATTTGCTTACAAGTAAGGATTCCTCGCATTATTTACATCCTTCTAAGAGGATAAAGAAATGAAATATTGGACAGTTACTTGCAGATGGGAGTAGGAATGAGAAAATACTAATTAAGAAGACTAAAAAAGCTTCAGCAATGAAACTCACTAGATGCAGCAAGAATTTTTCATACACCATGTTTATTATTATTATTATTATTATTATTATTATTATTATTATTATTATTATTATTATTATTATTATTATTATTATTATTATTGGAGAAACAAACCCACAGTTATGTATGATTATAAATATATTTAAAAATAAAGATAAACAAAGAGCTTCCGAGAATCTCTATGATTCCCACTTTTAATAGAGGAATCGTACAGATTCTCGAAAATTCTCTGTTTAACTTTATTTTTAAATATATTTGTACCCATACATAACTGTGGATTGGTTTCTCTATTTCAAGACTCATGCTACTATTATTATTATTATTATTATTATTATTATTATTATTATTATTATTATTATTATTATTATTATTATTATTATTATTATCAGAAATACAAACTTCCGCTTCCACCTTTGTTAACAGAAACAAGGAGCGAGATGAGGACAACATGGTCTTTGTTAATTAGGGAATTCAGTGGATCAACGCCAGTCTGACATTGTTATTTCAACCTGGTCGTGCACTCGGCTGAACGACACGAGGTCTTGATTCACACACAAGAACTGTATTAACGTTGGATTTGTCTTCAAAGGTGATACCTCCTTGACAGGAAAAAGGTGACATGTTGCCTCTCGCTGTTTAATTGTAGAATTCCACAAGGCTATAAACAGGGTTCCACCAATGTACCATTTGGTGCTTCTTCTCTTGGTGAATGATTTTGGGGTTAGGTATTCATTCTTGCGAATGATGGTCGCTTGTTTCGGTGTGAGAGGAATGACTGAACATTGCACCAGGAGAGATATGGAAACTTAGCCTTATTTCTACATATATCCTGGTTTGTCTGGTATCGTGCTGTCGGATGGACATAAAATTTGCAATCATTCCTTGAAATGAAAGACTAAGGTGATATCGTTGATGGTGGAATAGTTCTTGTCACCTTCCCCTAGGTACCTTTAATCAAACTGATAAGTTTAATTCTTTTTTATATTAATGCACACATACTCAATAACTCCTTTCATGTGCAAGTTGTTCCGAAGATAAGATGATCTTGATATTAAAAGCTTAACTGAGGCTAAATAACTGAAAATATCTGTAATGGGTAAAGCTGACATATTGTCGCATTCTCATACACACACACATTATATATATATATATATATATATATATATATATATATATATATATATATATATGTGTGTGTGTGTGTGTGTGTGTGTGTGTGTGTGTGTATGTGTGTGTGTGTGTGTGTGCGCTCGTCATGTGTGTGTGTGTGAGTGTGGGTGTTTCTATACATCTATATTTAAACTTTTTACTAAATTGGTATATATTAAGAAACAGCCCCCCAAAAACTAACCCGTCTAGTATTCCTTTACCAACATTCCTCAGAGAGCATGTATGGGGTTTGCTTTAATATGAGAAACATCATAGCCGTTGTCTGAGTGAATGGCCTGATATGTCATGTAAAGATATGGGGCGATCCACTTCCCTGCTTTGTTATGCAGGAGAAGAGGCGCAGAAATAAAGGAGATATATAGCCTCAGCTGTGTTATGGAACGGGCAACTGCCACGTGATTGGTATGAAAAAGGATAATGATAGTACAGTACAGCAGGGCTCATTTTTTATTGCACCGCCTGTGAGAGAAAGATTGGCCTGCTTAAACTCTTTCCAATATTTTTCAAAAATTTTATTTGAAACAATCTCCCATCCTTTTGCTTTTCTTTCTCATTCTTCATAACACAAACAAAAATATATCCGTGAAATATTACAAGAGAGATCGCTCACAGCTATTGCTAACCCATTTTTTTTATTATGTTATAAGCAAGTAAAAGACGCGCCGAAGTTTCTTCGGCACAATCGAGTTTTCTGTACAGCCGCTACAGCGTATAATCAAGGCAACCGAAAATAGATCTATCTTTGCTGGTCTCGGTATAATGCTGCATGAGCCGCGGCCCATGAAACTTTAACCACGGCCCGGTAGTGGTGGCTATCCTATATCGTTGCCAGTAGCACGGTTATGGATAAATTTAACTTTAAATAAAATAAAACCTACTGATGCTAGAGGGCTGCAATTTGTCATGTCTGATAATTGGAGGGTGGATTAGCAACATACCAATTTGCAGCCCTCTAGCCTCAGTAGTTTTTAAGATCTGAGGGCGAACAGAGAAAAGTGCGGACGGACAGACAAAGCCGCCACAATAGTTTTCTTTTACAGCACACTAAAATTAGTAAAGGTTATATGTTTAAACATTAAAGCTTGAATGTGCATAAAAATGGCAAACACAACAGAGGAAACTGATGTTAACTTTTATGTTTAGGGATAAGAGTTGAATGCTCTGGCTATTACAGATATCAGGTCAGAGTACAAAGTGCTCAGCTTATGGAAGAGTTAAGAGTGGCTGTTCGAGTAGTTGCGAAAAGAAAGGCTACGGAAATTTTTTTCTATTCGCTAGAAAATGAATTGCATATGAATATAAAATTCTGTGATCATTAACATGAGAAATTAGAATATTTTCTTTCTCATGAATTACATTGGGGCTTCCAGAAATTATATTCTTATGATCACTAAAGTGCCAACATCAGCTACTTTTTGCTTAGTATCAGCGAAACAAAGTTACAATAAAACTAAAATATGATTCGCCAATTCCAGTACGTCAGACTGTGAAACAAGTCAACACGCTTAAACAAACACACACACGTGTCTGTATATACATACATACATACATACATATACAGTATATACATATATATGTATATATATATATATATATATATATATATATATATATATATATATATATATATATATATATATATATATATATATATATATATATATATATATATATATATATATATGCCCTATATGTACATGGCCATATATATATATATATATATATATATATATATATATATATATATATATATATATATATATATAGTGTTTTAAAACAAGAGAGAGAGAGAGTGTGTAGCAGTTACAAATTCCATATCGATGAAATATGAATATGGGACAGCTGAATGTCATCCATTGTCAACGGACCATAAAAATGAGTTATACTTTCAATGAAAGGACCCGAACCTGAACGTATAATTTCTAGCGTCTATATACAGAGTGTAACCAATCCAATATGTTTACAAAAACACACACACTAATATATATATATACATATATATATATATATATATATATATATATATATATATATATATATATATATATATATATATTTTTAGATATGTGTGTGTATACACACACACACACACACACACACACACACACACACATATATATATATATATATATATATATATATATATATATATATATATATATATATATATATATATATACTGTTATATATATATATATCGTGACATTTTTGTATTCACAAACATTAAGTTATAAATGTCGTTAAATATCCTATAGGAACAACATGTACCCAAGGAGGAATTATAACTGAAAGTGACGTTTTTACCATCAGGAAGTGTATAAGCTGATGCCGACTCTGCTCTACATTTGTCTATCGCATTCTGGTTTTTATTTAGTATGTACGAGATTGATATTCATCCACCTTTACCGTGATAGCTGATTGGTACGTTTGTAACACATAGCTACTTATGAATTTTAGTTCCATACGCCGTGACATTTTTCATATTTAAAACTATTACGCTACAAATGTCGTTTAACTTCCAGTGGACTCTACCTCGGGAATAACCTACACCCAAGGGCAAATTGTAATTGATATGCGCTTCGTCCTTACCAAATTAAAAGTGGTTCTAATTTTTTTTGTTCGAGTCGCAGTTGTAGGACTCTTTTCTTTCCCATTTATGTTTCCTACGCGTTGCTTGCCTCTGAGTGGGGCTTCATACCATGAACCGTTTGTGCTATGAACAGAATTTATAAATGCTGACTTATAATCAGTCTAGAGTCTCTCTCTCTCTCTCTCTCTCTCTCTCTCTCTTTGCCTATTGCTAGCAAATTTAGACCACTCCTTTTTTCTACCTCGCCTTCCATTAAACTTCCGGAAGTCCAGTTCTCTCGCAAAAAATCCTATTTTTTTACTCATTTTTCGTGGCTTCTGATATAAAAACTTTTATCCTTACTCTCTCTCTCTCTCTCTCTCTCTCTCTCTCTCTCTCTTCAGTCTTCACCGATAAAACTAATTATATGCAACACCATTTGAGAACGTATGTAGGCACTCCGTCAAGTTGAATGCCTTCAGTGAATGTTTTGCATTTAATCAAGTAATTATTTCTTTTAATGTTCTCAGTCGATTCGTCGATAACAATTTCTAAGACAGTTGGTCCTCCTAAGTTTTAAATTTACACTAAACGTACTTTGAATCGCTCCTTCGATCATCACCTGCTTTGATTTTTGCCCATTACTTATCCTTAGCTCCCTTTGGTTTCTTCCAATTTAGCTGTCCAGCTTCTTTAGCCTTCCCTCGCTTCTGCTTTCATCTTTTATTTAAGGAAAATTTGCTGACGCGCCTTCTTAGATTATAATAATAATAATAATAATAATAATAATAATAATAATAATAATAATAATAATAATAATAATAATAATAATAATATAAGCATTTACGGCAAGTCAAGCCTTTGGTTTGAAGAGCTCTTTTTTATGAATTTGGGAATATACCGAATTTAATTAAAAACAGAATTTTTTGTAACTTATTTAAATGCTTTTTTGGCTTCATTTTACTTTGTGTGGGATATAGATTTTCCGTTTAGGCATTTTTTTCTACTTTGCCCTCTGAGCAGTTTGGAAACAAAAATATTTTAACTTAATATTATATCATACCTGTTTTATAATAAAACAAATTTAATTTAATTAAGATACCAGAAGCCTCAGACATGTCAAAGGTTAATCAATTTTAGTAATTAACTTTCTTTATGACTTGAGGGAAGGAAAATGAAGCTATGAAGTTGACGTAGGAGCTTTCAGTATTCATGAGTGTTCCATAAGACTAATGATGTTATGCAAAAGTATTTGTTCCTACGTGCATTGCTGTAATTATAAGGTCATTTTCATGCAAGTTTTTCGTAGATATGGTCAGCTGACTCTTGCTGCTAATGCTTCGTTGTCATATATTGTATGTTCGTTAATTCATTTGTTTCGAGAACTTCATTTTCTCTTAGTATAATGATCTTTGCCTTATATGCTCTAGTTTATTTATAAATACTTAAAAATTACAAAAAATTTTGACAACAACATTTGCTTCTAGTTATAACCATCTTCCGTAATAAAGATGTCAACATTACTGATAAAGACTGAATAATGAGAAAATATTATTAAATACAATGAGGTTCGTTTACAGTGTACTAGTCTCTGAAACATCTAGTTCTACTTCATTTGCAAACATAATGTATCATTATTAAATATAGGAATATTTCCTAGGGTGGGATGATTGCCAAAGTATTGTAATCTCTGCTATTCAACTTCGTATCTGGCTTCATACGGCATTTTTAAATAAATTTGTCCAAATTGCGTTCGAAAGTGTGAAAGTATTTTTGGAATCCCACCTTAGACGTTGAGAGTAACACTATTTTACACATTTTTTCAATTGTAAAGGACGTATTCTTTCATCCTGCTTTTTCAAGATGTTCCGAAACCTCATGAATTTTTAATCTCAAGGTGTTATGACTGATCTTTGTGTATGTTTTCTGTCTTTCAGTGACCTTCAGCATACAGGTCAACATAAAGGAAATTGCCAAAGAGAAAAGAATGAAGTATATCGGCCAAGAATCATTGTTTTTCACATACTTCTGCATTATTGAAGGTACGTTTTAAAATTGACTTTCTAAATCTTTATCACTTTCAAGTATAGCTTTAGCTATCTATTTATTTCATTTTAGTTTCTAATACTCACTACGGGGTTAAGGAGACATATAGTTTCATTGAAAAACAGTTGTCAGTTTAGTCATATGGTCATATGGTCACAAAACCTGACCTGAAGTAATTTTTCTACATTTTTAGTAATATAAGGCATCAAACAAGATATTTTTCATCTCCTAACATATTTATATGAGGGGAAAAAATAACACCTCATTTAGAATAATTGGCCAGAGAACAGAAGTTCCCTTCATTTTTCCGGGCAGACATGTAAAGAAGCAAGAACGTTCTGCGTTCCTTTCCAAGATATATTGAGGCACGAGAATTTTTTTCTCTCTCCCTCTCTTTTCCTTTGAGCTGTGAAGGTTCCGAGAAGGTTCTGCCTCTTTCTGGTTTTCATCAACTTCAGGGGGTATGGAAAGATGGTGTGGCAACGCTTCGAGGAAGAGAATGAGCGTTTTTTGGAGCGAGTGAGCATTTTCTTTTTCTTTTTCCCTACTTCTCCACCTCAGGGCTCACCTATTCTACTTTTAATTTGAGAAGGAGGTGGGGGTGGGAGGGAGGGGTCTTTCCAAACTCATCGAGAGCTCCCGTTTGCTATCCTTTGTTTCGATGTTTTTTTTTTTCAGTGCAATGTTTCCTCTGCGTTTTTGTTTTTTTTATTCATCTGACTTCATTCTATTAACTTTGTCATATTTGTATGTCATTTCTTCATTAATAACTATTCAGTAATTATTTTATTCACCTTCATTTTGATACATAAAAAACAGACGAATAGAATATCATATGTGTATATACATATATTCTCATAACAACTCTCTTTCTCATTTTAAATGTAATGAAACCCTTGTCAGGTAAGAACGAGGTTGTCATCTCTCTCTCTCTCTCTCTCTCTCTCTCTCTCTCTCTCTGTAAGAATGCCTCACCGAGTCGGCAAACTATATTTTGCTATGTATTCCTCGTCCGTAAACTTGATCTGAGATTTTGTAAAGGGACATTTGAGAAGAAATCTTCCGCATTTCACATGAATGAAAGTCATTCCACGACGGCGAGCATCCCACGACTCCCCTTCGAGTTCCAAGGATAAAAGATCATATTTGTTGTCCGAAAAAATGTCATAAAGTGGCTTACCTTTTCTCTTTTTTTTTATTTGTAGTTTTATTTGCGTATACTTCTTCTATTTTTGTTTGTAGAGTTGTACACTTGCTGGGAACTATGATTATTGTTTTATAATTGCTGGAAACCGTACGCAATTATTTAACTGCATATTTTTATTCGTGTATCATTTTCTTTTGCCTGTAGAGTTTTATACATGCTAAAACTATATTGTAAGTGTAGTTTATACCTGCTGGAACCCGTAAGCAATTATTTAATTGCATATAAATCACGTGTACTTTTTTTTTTTATAATCTGTGGGGTTTTATATACTCGTGGGCAACGTAAGTATTTAAAGAAGCACATATGTTTTTCATTAAGTAAAGCTTGTATGTAAAATTTTTATTTCTCTATCTAGTAATACATTGTGCAAGAGTCGATTTTAATATTAATGCTTTTTTTATTTATGTTGACTTAAAACCTAACAAATAATATTATGAAATATAAAGTTTCACTAGCTATATAATATATACAGTATATTTCTCATTCTCACAACGCAAAACCAAAAGAAATTTATTTTCTTTTTGTTACAGTTTAATAATTTTTCGACTTTGTCGGAAAGATTAGGTTCATCTACTGGGGTCTTGGAATCATGTTTAGCGCTAACAGGTTTGATCTCTTAACTGAATATCCTATACAGGAAAATAAAAAAAAGCGTCTACAATATGACCGTAAATACGAGTAAGATCATTTTGCACTCGTTAATAAACAATGATTAACTTGTTTTAGAAATCACTTCGCTTGCCATTATTTGAAGACAGATCAAAATCAACATAAAGGGTAGATACACACATACAGAGAGAGAGAGAGAGAGAGAGAGAGAGAGAGAGAGAGAGAGAGAGAGAGAGAGAGACAGTTGGTTGTACAAGGCCCTATCCAAAAGGAAAATAAAGACTTGCAACTATTCGTTACATTGTTTCGGTTGATAATCGTAAGATTATACCTGCAGCGAAGGGAAGCATTAATGAACTCATACATTACAAAATGACCCCTGAATAGGATGCGCCCTCAATACAGTATCTCGTGAAAGGGAAGTGTTTTTCACAGCTGGTAAA
>NC_089744.1:72822925-72830425 GCF_040412425.1 Macrobrachium rosenbergii | reverse complement strand
GGATACTGGAAGAACTTGTGTTTGAAGAACACTAATCCCACCATGTGACTTAAGTGTACAGAACCACCGTATTCTTTCCTTACTTTCCAATGGCTTGAATTTCCGTCTCAGCCACGCCCATTTCCTTGAATTTTCTTCAAGGTTGAGTCGTGCGTGTGTGTCAGTGGCAGGTACCTGGAATAAGAGGCTCAGAAGGAAATTAAACCTTTAATGGTGGTGATCAGGACACACTGAATGGGTTCTGGTGGTGATAGACGTGTGCTCTCGAATGACGTGATATTTCGTTTCAAGCATCATGATGAGGACCGTTTTGCGCAATAAATTCCCAAAATAAATCAGTAGAACTTTGTAGGACACTGTTTATCATACCCCCAGATGGATGTTATCAGTTACACCTTTTCTCATCTGCATTCAGCACCAAATTAATCTTTCTTTTGATATAAGCTTCGATCTTGAAGGCATACTAAATCCTGATACGGAAATTTATTCTCCATACGTTCCTAAAAAAATTATATTAATTACATGAATACAATTCACGTAGCTAAATAAATTTGGTCAGGTGTGTAAATTCCACTCCTAAGGTCACGCGATAAACCTTACAACCATATTGTAAAAGACATATTTCATCCTTTAGTAAAAGACGAATAAAAAGCTCCTAACCTTAAACTTACTCATCATCTGTATGCTCCAAGGTGCCCTGAGCTTTGTCATATAGCTGTAGGAATTTATCTGATCGCCTTTCTGTGAAGAAAAAGAGAAAAGTGGTTTTTCCAACTCAGATGGTCACGTACTTTCCCGCAGTCATGAGGTGCTCTGTAGACATTACTCAAGCGTGTTTGCAGTGTCCCTTCGGCCCCTAACTGTGCCCACTTCTTAACCTTTTACCTATCTGTATTCCCATTTCCTTTCTTCCATATCGCTGTCCAACCACTCCAACCCCCTCTTTTCACCTTAAGCAATGGATGGCTGAAAGTGCCCCAGTGCTTGTTGGCCTTACAACTAATTTATTTTCATAGGTCAGAGTACTTGTCCGCTCCCAGTTTCTACATTTACTATAATGAACTCAGCATTCCTTCAGCTACTAGGAGCAGTTAAGAACAAAAATCAAATAAAATGAAATACAGCATTCTTAAGTCAAAAACCTTTCCTTTGTAACGAGCCACCGACTAAATTCTCCCATTACCTGGCATTATGTTTTGTCGTGGTAGGAGAGATTGGTTAACGGCCATCGACTCTAAGTTAATTATGAGAAGTTTCCTTCTTAGATAGATGAAATAATGAAATATTATAAAACATAGCACTTTCATTAATGCTTGTTCATTAACGCTAGATTCCAGTATCTAACGAAAAATTTCCTTAGTAATGAAATCTCCCAAAAACCATTAAGTAATAATCATATTAATTAAGTGGAAAGAAACCCAAACTCAATGCAAGCACGGTTGCCCCATTCATCTGTTTATCTGTTTGCTCTTTATGCAAACCTTTTAAACAACCAGATACAGTTAAAGTTAATGACTGTATCATTACCAGACTAATAAACTGGCGAGACTGAACCCATTATTGGAACATCCGCATAATCCCGCATGTCAGTCTCCACTGAAGTGGAAAATCAAATGTGCTTTTTCTATTACGCGCTTAATAAACACGCTACCTGTTGAGTGAGGTGTTGTTACGGACGTAACGACTGAGTAATTGGCCCGGAAGGGTTGGAATGAGTGATCACCCCGGGTGATAATGAGAGGCAATAAAGTAGCGTAAAATGTGGAGGGAATCGTGAATTAAGGCAAGTTAAAAGACCAAAAGGCGAAACATTCCCTGAGTGATTTTTAGGGGATAGAAGTTACATTTCAGAGGTAAAGGAGAATACTTATTCAGGAGGGTTTAAAACGTTTATCCTAGCTGCCTAGAGATGTATGATAATTTGGCTTGATAGAACTTGGTAAAATTTTTAAAAATACATACACATACACACATGCACACACACTAACACACATACACACACATATATATACATACATACATACATATATTATATAAACATATATATATATATATATATATATATATATATATATATATATATATATATATATATATATATATATATATATATATATAAAGCACTTCAATAGCAACGGTTGCATGTTCTCTCAATAAAGCTGTGTTCATGGATAAGCAATTTAACTTCAATACGGATGCCGTCAATGCTCTTGGATCTTGCAGTGAAAGCTAGTTGCAGCCTTCAATATAGTGCAGTCTCCTTTAAACGTCAGTTTGCATTCCCCTCTGCAACTTGAACATGCACCTGCAGTTGTGGCTGAAAGTATAATAGAGACGAAGTCGAATATATTGTAGTTCAGCAAGAGGCTTTATATTGAAGCATGAAATTTATGCTGGGTCAGTAATTCTTTCTGATTGAATTGGAAGTCATAAAAGGCAGTTGTTACTGAATTATTTGCAAGTGGATTTTCACGAAAAAAAAATTTTAAAGAATATAAAGAAATCCAATTATTGTTATGTATGTAACGAGAGACTCGTGAAACATATTGAAGCATAACATTTCTGTTATGCCAGTAATTCTCTCTGATTAACTGGCAGGTCATTTTTAAAAGGCCATTATTATTAAATTACAAGAAAGTGGATTTTTATAACAACGGCATTGAAAAATATGAAGAAATGCCGTGAATGTTAACAAGAGATTCGAGAAATATATTGACGCATGAAGTTTGTTACGTGAGTAATTCCTTCTGATTAAATTGTAACGTCATAAAAGGCAAGTATTATTGAATTACTTGGAGTCGGATATTTATGAAAAAAGTTGAAAAATAGAAAAGATGCCATTAAAATTACGTATGTAACAAGAGACTTGAAACATATTGAAGCATTGTAGTTTATATTATAACAGTAATTCTATCTGATTATATTAGAAAATCTTAGAAGTAGGTATTATTGAACTTCATGCAAATAGATAAAAAATGAAAAAAATAATAAAAAATACAACCAATATATATTGATTTTTGAATATAAATAAGCAAGCAGAAATGCAATTAATAATAAATAAATCTTTCAACATCAAAAAAAGTTGGAAGGATAAATAAAAGATGTTATAAAAGTGTAAGTTTCATTTGGATTCTTCTTTCATGCCATAGTTATGTGCTTCCTACCTGTTCATACTGGTGCATCCATTGCACATGCGTAGTTGTTACAGCTAAGCAATATCCCTGAGTTTTGCATCAGACTTAAATAGTTTTTGAGCTACGCAGTGTTGATCCCTCTGAAAAAAAAAACTAAAAATGTAACTGTTATAGGACAACCGATAACAGTAAAAAAATAAAAAAGAAAAATTGAAATTTGTTTTTGTCATGGGTTCATATAAAGAGAGAGGTTATATATCATATCTGTAAAACGGTTAGAACAACAGTCCTCTCTATTTTGGGCGAGTTTAACGACAGCTTTATTTCATCTATACACATCAATAGGAATTTCGATTGATTTTCTTGTGCAGGTTTTCGTTCCAAATATTTTCTGGAATATTGGATATACATCGAATGACAGATGATAGATGAACTGAAAACATAGCTAGCCTAACATCGGAAACAGCTGCTTCATGATTTTTATGACGAAATAGCGTGGGCCATATAAATTTCACAAATGGATTGATGGTATTTTTTTTGTCTTCATAAAATGCCATGCCATAAGAATAATGAAATTTATCTTATGAATAGCCCTCCTCAACAGATATTCTGTCTAACCCTCCTCAACAGATATTCTGTCTATTTCCTCTGGATCCAGATTGCTAAACGAATAGTAAGTGCGACCACACAGTACGTTAAAATGCTCATGTCAGATTTCTTCGCCTGATCTGTCTCATTCTCCCCCCAATTCAGAAAATTGTGAACACTGAGGAGAGCCATGAACCTCTGGCCAAGCAGTGCTGCCAACCTGGCAATCTCGAAGAAAGCCATCGGGAGAGATTGCCAAAGATCTAACCACTTCTTCTGGTGCCTTCGGAGTGCAGTGCAAAACGTAAATGGAAATGAAATTGTTATTCATTACATATTTTTATATACTAACTACAGTGACGGCTCTAATATTTCACCGCTTTTCGTTAATTTTGTATATTCTCTTCATTTTTCTTATATATAAGTCTAGCTAGGTATTTGAGATATAATTGCAAAACCGCTAGGCGATTGCTCTTTGCGCCAAGAGAACGTGATCGTGTTTCTGTAAATAGTCATTTTATTGAACTTTTAAACCACCTTGGGCCTACATTTCCTTCCATAAGACAGAAGTAAATTGAATAAGGTTGCCTAGAGCAATATTGATAGTGATTCTTTAAAGTTTGCATTTTAAGAATAAATATGCAAGAAATTTCCCACAAAGGGAAAGTAAGTGCAGATTGCAATTTCAGCACTGATCACGCTTACTAAGTTAAGGATCACTTCTGCCCAGCTGCCCACCAGCCCACCCGATACTAATGGGTTATAAGAGTCTAAGTGGGTAAAAAAAAAAAAAAACCATATGGCTGGCACCTCACCACAAAGGCTCGTTGAAAAACTCACCCCAACTTCTTGAGGTGGAAAAAGGATTATGGTAAAAATACACACACACGCATATATATATATATATATATATATATATATATATATATATGAATGAACACATGGAAATTTATTTCACAGAAATAAATTTCTGACTCACCACGGGACCGAACGCCGGTCTGTTGAGTGAGAGTCCAGGGCATTAGCAATTCGGGCACAAAGTTGCCTGCCCGGGACACCCTGTAGGTTTCTGTAACTACTTCTAGGTTCCAACTCCTTCTATGACCTTTGTGCCCAAATTGCTAATGCCCGGGACTCTCACTGGAAAGACCTAAGTTTGGTCCTGGTGAGTCAGAAATTTATATATATATATATATATATATATATATATATATATATATATATATATATATATATATATATATATATATATATATATATATATATATTATTTATATATATATATATATATATATATATATATATATATATATATATATATATATATTTATATTTATATATATATATATATATATATATATATATATATATATATATATATATATGTATATACTGTATATATAGAATGTCCAGAGTTTAATGTCACAATTACCGAGGAAGTAAAAAAGAAATTTCCTGAACTCAGTGACCAACATTCTTCTCCAGAAAGTGTACAAAAAAAAACTCGTGGGCAGTCCATATCTCGCATCCAATATCCAGCGCCTTGTCAACAAGATATGCTGAGCATACAAACAATCCAAACAGTCTAACTGTGGGACCTTTAGCTCATTCAATAGAGGTCAGTCAGTGTGTACGAATGTCTGTTCACCAAAAATCTGGATGGAATGAGGATGTCAAGTAGGCTGTTTCGTAAAAACGATTTTCATTTCATCCTGAATCCCCAAGCATAGTTTTTTCTTCGAGATTCATATAAGGTTCATGTAAATTGTGTAATTGCAAATAAACGTGTGCTGTGTAACTTCTACACTGTTACATGATAAAAAAAAATTAGGCTCTGTACCTATGTAATTCTGGTAAACAAAAAACTTGGTAGACCAAATACAATAAAAAGAAGAAAAAATGTAAGAGAAACTTTCTATATCTTTTAACATATAATTAATATTTCAAGAGAACATGAACTATTTGGGGTGTGTGTGGATAAAAGTTGCATTGCGTACAGAAGAAAGAATCACGTGAATGTAGGAGAGCATCATGCATACGTTATTATTTCAGAGCTTTGGGAGGTTCATTCAAATTCAAATGTTGTCAGGGTTGATAAATAATATAGATATACCGTACCTAAATTCGTTATTTGATAAGTAGATAAATTTGCATATACTGACGAGGTATCAAAACTGCGATTAATAATGTTCTACTTCACTCAAGATCTTGTTCTGGGTTCCATCGCAGTGTACGGTAGAAATTTCTTGATACCTGCACATACGATTGCGTAATAATCACCCACTGGGCGTATCTGATGAGATGCTGTCACTCTATCAAGCTTTGGCCCGGGAAGTTAAGTTGGAATTCTCTTTTAACATATGTACCTCAGTGTTTGCTCCTTTGCCTTTCACTCGAGAATCCTGGTTCGATTAGATGAAGTGGAAAATTATTTATGTTGCACAAGTGATGTTCGTTGACTGTGTGTTGTTTTCTGTAATCGTTACTGTTGCTCTCGAAATTAATTTCTTCCCACGGAACATTTCGGGTCACAGTAAAGTTGGTTTGATTTGCGAACTCTGCAAACTGGGATGAGTAAGTGGGTGAATTCCAAACAGAACCACTCGTTAGGATTGGAATTTTAGATGCCACATTACGAGGAATGTTCCATATGAATGTGATAGCGTTCTAATAATAAAGAAACCTAGTTTAATTTTTTTAAGGAATCATGAAATTCTGATACCGACCAAATTTGGCGTTGTTGTTAGTCAAGTTTAATTGATTAGCCATTTGAAAATCCAAGATGGCCGTCACTTTTCAAGGTGGCCACTCCATTAACTATCAGAAGTTTACTTTTGTTATAGAAATGAAGATACTTGGTCAATGTAAATAATCTCATTGTCGATGTGGGTTTCCAAGCCTGAACAGATAATTTTTTTTCACTTCAGTTCTTGTCAAAACTGAATAACTGTTTTGATTAAAAAAAACCTATAACATTGTTTTACAATCATAACGCACTGCTTGAGTTTACTTTGCCTTTAAGTTAGTTTCCACTCCAAAAATCTGATGGTACAAACCTATGAAGAAACAGTCCGATTAATAAAGATGATATTCTTTGCAGCTGTGGTATGTATTATGGGCCAAAGTGGTCAAACTTCTGAGAAAATATTGTCGCAACATCGCTAGTTCTGCCCAAAATGATCCAAGTTCCGCGCTCAAGTTGCCTAGAGATTATACAGTATAAGTGGCCGGTAAGTAGGGATGATGCTACCGTTATATATAAAAGCATAGACTTTACAAAGAGAAACATCATTACAACCAGTTGCTTTCATGACGGTTTGTTCATAGTAGATCCTTATCGTCTGCACACTTTCCAGCATTAGTATTGGGTTAAAAACACATAGACTGTATAAACGATATATGTATATATCTGTAATTATCCTTCCTTACGTAAGCATTTACACACTGTGCATGACGTGTACTGATTATTTATATCTGCACGTATTATTTTATAATGAAGTGTCCTTATTTATTTATTTTTTTATTTTTTTTTTTTTGTTGCCCATCTCGAGTTACACTCTGAATTCATAAACATGGATTTGACTTTACGATATTTGTTTAAACTGGCGAAATTTTGACTGTGATTGTGTACCTTCCATGATGATAAATCACTTTTAAACTGGTCTGTTGGCAGTTATTAGATGCTCTTCATCTTGTTTCCTTTGTTCCTTTCTGATCTCGAGGTTAGGAGTCTGGGTAATTTGTTTTCTTGAATTATTGTCCGCTTCCTTGGCCAATG
>NC_089744.1:72815425-72817925 GCF_040412425.1 Macrobrachium rosenbergii | reverse complement strand
CCCAGTTATGAACATTAGCATAGGACGCTAATGGCTCTTCGCCCCAACTTATAAATATTCAAATTACCTGTAATTAAATGACCTGCTCTTTGAGGAGGCGAAAGCGCTCACAGACAATGTTAGACATTTTACTTTATTTTCAATATTGCTGTTTGGATTTTGCTTTCGTCCCCGAGTTTTTTATGAGCTATTGCTTGTTGGAGATGTGATAAAAATAAGGGAAAAATAAAGTATGGGCAACGTTCTGAAGAGACTTTCTATTCTCTGGATAGGCTAAGTGAGGCTTAACAAATTTGTAAACAAAATTATGATTTTTTTTTAGCAGCCAGTCATGTATACTGGGTCTTTTTTTAGGTGTTGATGTCATACACATAAAGAGCAGTGTGAAAAAATATCTCTGAAGCTTCCAGTGTATACAACGAAAATCTTTTTTCCATGCAATGGAACATTCAAGAAGTACTTTTTAGACACTGATCTTACTGAATATCACAGCAAAACCTAAAATGATCTGCATGTATAATGAAAGTGGCCTGGAAAAAAGATAATCAATTTTACCTAGAAACTAAAGAAGCATTTTTTGACACTGATGCTTAATGCATATCACAGCAAAGCTATAAAGTCTGTATGCCTATGGCTGACCAAAGAGGGAGAAAAACTATAACTTTGCCCTACAAGTTTGTTGAGATCCAACTCTGTCTATCCCGATAAACAAAAATAGGAATTATAATTTATTCTTAGTGCCTCTTCTTTTGGGGGTAGTCGTAATAGTATTGGAACCCCATGTTGTGATGGCCACCCTCCTTTCTTCCCTTTTTCCTCCTACGATAATTTCCCATATCCTGTTGTCTGCTGAAACGAAGGAAGACAGTGGAAGTAATACTACTGATTATGCAGGCTTAATAAACACTCATAAAAACGATTCCAGTAGGTATCATTATCATCATCCTGGGAAGAACATGAGTATTCCATAAATTATCTCTCTACAGTTGCGCAGCTAATTTGCGCGTTTATTAAAATAAAAATAGTAACCTGCTCTGACCTGCTTTGACCTTTGGCGTGGAAAGGACAACACGATAAACCTAATCGCAATGGAATCATCGTTAACGTTATCAATATGTGTAAGACACGAAAATATAGCAGGTCATGAAGTATTTTGACCAATGAAAATTCTGTAACCTTAAGCCTTGACCTTTAGGGTCCCTTCAGTAATCTTAATAATGCACTTTAGCCACCAAGAACTTAGGACATCCTACCTACATCGGGAAGATAGAAGACAGCAAATTATTTTCATTATTAGAACAAGCAAATATGTAGCTGTTTACGAAGCACTTAAGACGCCATATATCAGGAACCTTAACATTTGGCCTTAGAACTTTATTTAGTTCCCCCAGAAGTTAATCATCTGTAGAATGTCTTATGATAAATATATTTCACCAAATTCATCCGACTTGAAGACATTATTACGCTTTTATAGTTCCGTGATGTACTTTTTTTTTATAGTTGATCATCTCGAAATGAAACTAGAGAATATGAGTGCCAGTTTTCACCAACTTTAGTTCCTTCCTTCTTGATGTACCATTCTACAAACACACAATTACACCTCTTTCCAACTACGCAATAAAAGTAACAATTTCCTTCTTTTGACGTTGGGTAAATGGGAGGCAGGAACACTCACGATAAAAAGAGCTGTCGCAAATAGGCCATGATTTTCCATACCCTGTATTTAGCTTTACTATGGAACAATATATAGTAAATACGTCAGTTCATATAAAAGAATGTCTGGGTAGAACTCCATATTTTTTAACCCTCCTAGCTTACAATGACCTACGGTATATATTATTGGCGTGAGAGGGGTAAAACATCGCTCCAGTACTTCAAAAGTATGTACAGTAGTAGGTTCTTTTATGAACCAAATTAGATGGTTACCTCGTTCTTTACTGGGAAATGCTTTATTGACAGTAAATAAGAGCTGGCAGAGATAATATATTTTTTTCTTTTCTGAGGCATATGCAGGGAATCTATTCCTAGGACGTAAAGTCATTTCCGTAGATTTTAGTCCTCAGGTTTGAGTACCTTACCGCTTTGCATTTATGTAGTCAAAGAAATGCTTTCATTTCGTTCACCTAATTAATATCAGTTGCAACTGTATCAAACAGGAAGAGTACCGAATGATCCAGATTCAGAATGATTCTCTCTCTCTCTCTCTCTCTCTCTCTCTCTCTCTCTCTCTCTCTCTCTCTCTCTCTCTCTCTCTCCTTTCATTTTCCTATTTCTTCAGAACAATGTTAGTGAATCGACTAAGGAATATAGAAATCTCCCTTTCTACATTATTTCATTAGGAAAAAAATATTACATAAAATTGTCATAACTTTGACATAAAACATTAAACAACATAGTATTGTCACTCAAAATCTCAGGACTGAAAGAGCAAGGCAGAAACAAACGCCATTGGAATGAATTAGTAGATTAAGTACGTATTATCTATTATCAACGTTAATTC
>NC_089744.1:72771326-72814925 GCF_040412425.1 Macrobrachium rosenbergii | reverse complement strand
GTTACCAAGCTGATTAAATTTTATCTGTCACACAAAATATGTAAATTCTTTATCTTAATACATGTGCATATTCACCTCTAACTACTGTAACTCGTTTCAAGGGATTTTATACTAGCAGTGATGGAAGCATTGACCTCTGTGCACTGGGCAGAGCTACCTTTCATTCTTATTATTTAACAGCTACTAAATCTTTCATCTTAACTCAGTCCTTCCCTGCTAGCAATATTTAGCCTCTAGCCTTTAAAATCTTTGTTTCTCTTCAAATCTGGATTTTCACTGAAGTTTTCCCCTGACTCCTAATTACATAACTGCAGAATTTACTCTTTTTTTATTTTGAAGTTTGACAGCGGTATTAAAACCGGGTGCGTGGATTAGTTCAGATTATGGTCTAATTGCGTTTGTGACCTTTTGCAGAGTATGCAAAAAAACTTTATTCTTAGTTTCATATACTGTACGTATTTTTAGTTGAAACACTTATCTGTAAATTAGTAGATTATTCTTCTGAGAAGCTGATAAATATAACAGCTTGGAACTCCCATTGACATCCTATATTATCTTCATACGTGGGATCTATATTAAAAAACCATAAATCATTTCCAAAGTTGGGTTACATTAAATATGTGAAAATTTAAAACAATAACACAGTCATTAGAAACCTGGTTAATTATTTCTAGAGAGAGAGAGAGAGAGAATAAATAATCAAGTCAGTGTTGATTCGTTGATAATGTTTGTAACACTAGTAAACCCGTGAGACAGTTAATATTTGTTCTTTTGTAAAACAAAACTGTTTACTGAGCAATATGTCTATCACTACTCATCGGGTATCCGTGAAATGCCTATAAACATGGTTATAAGCTTAGTTTTAATAAAAACATAAAGCAAACATGTTAAACACTGAGAATTTTTCATGAAAAACACAACATTAAGGAAAAGTTCTGCTGAGGTGTTTTCCTTTCATAACAAAAGACGCAACATTTATACTTATCTCTTGACGCAGGCCTTAATTCTAATCCTTCTAGTTCAACTTCATTTCCTTTATTTCATCTCTACGTGAATGGCCACACTCTAAAAGGATCCGGACACCTTTTATGCCTAACAGGGGACATGGATACTATTAAACTTATGGAAATGTCTTTTATATGAATGGGGAAAATTTTTTTTTTTTTACCTTAAGCGCTGATTGGTTGAAAGCCCTCCAGTGCTTGGCCTTAAGCCAAATTCTCACAAATCAATTTTCTATATTTCAAAGTAATTTTCTCCTTGAAAATCTTTCCTCGACTTTTATGGACCAAAACCGTACAAAGCGGAAAATCTTTTAAGATGATATTGACAATAAGACTGAAAGAGAGAGAGAGAGAGAGAGAGAGAGAGAGAGAGAGAGAGATGATTGCTTTTGGGCTCAAGAGAAGGGGACTGTTACACTGACTTGGGACATTTTTCACTTAAATATTTAAGTTTACAGAAGTAATAATACTCGGAATTGACCACTAACTACTGAGGACATATTATGCAGCACCGCCCGCTAGTTACAGTTCAGGATAGTTATTCAACTTTCCATTCGGGGAGATACGTTAATTGGTCAGTACATTTTCCCTGGTGATGTAACTGGCGAATCATACGCTCATGCTTCGAAAGGATGACGTACTATTAGTAAATCGCAGAACTATGTATTTTGGTATAATGTTCTGCCCTATTTCCCAGTAAATTGCTTTTGCATCTTTCAACAAAGCATTTGCAGGAAAGTGGATTGAAATCAGTTGCACAGTTAAACGTCCAAACATATATCTCTAGATAATCGCTTATAGATGGTTTTTACCGGGACAACTTAAATCATGATTTTATATCAGTAAATAATATTATTAACTGTGTTTTTCTAATGGGTAACATAACTTTAGATTTGCTCAGATATAAACAAAAGGTTTTGTCAGAAAGGACACAAATAATCTGATAGATAATTTCCTGTTTGAAGCCTTATTTTTTATATATATATATATATATATATATATATATATATATATATATATATATATATATATATATATATATATATATATATATATATATATATATATATATATCCTACATCATTCAGATACATGGAGACATCGTCCAACACTACAAAGCATCTATCCTAAAATGATTTTCATCGACTTTCTTTGTAATTATAGCTGAAAACAGGTGAACAATCATAATAAGGCCTCTGTTAAATTTCAGTGGGACCGGCAATTTCCGGTAATTGTTCCTCCATTAAAACAAGTGACGATGAATTTCGATACTGCATCGATTAACAGTGAATTTCGCCTGTGATTTTCGTGTATTTTCCTGGCCATGAGACCTGCAATAATTGTGTTCCTCTTTTTCTGGATGCAATATCTTATCCTTGATACATTTTTTTTACAATATTGTCTTTAATGTTCTTTTTTTTATAATTTACTCTTATTTTTTGTCCAGTGGCCTATTTATGAAATAGTCTTTGTATAACTATAATGTTTCTGAAGAATGAAATTTTCACAGAATCGTGTCCTGTTCATCTATAGCAGTGGTTCTTAAACTTTTTTGCCTTTCGCCCCCTCTGCATTATGTAGAGATCCCACGCCCCCTACCCTGAACATTTTTGCCAACTATAAACTATAAACAATATGTTGTCTATTTGTATACTATTATATCTCATTGCTTATATGAGCATATGGATGAAGGATAGATTTTTGTTTCATTGCTGTTAATTTTGTTTTGTTTTCAGTGGAATAAACAATTTATAGAAAACGGCAAAATCTTATCACAAACAAGATTTGAATTGAAAATTGACTTATATTTTGAATTTTTGGCATGTTTTGAGATAATAATTAAAAAAAAACATATGGAAGCAGTGATAATGTTTTGGCAATTTTGCAATTAACGTCACAAATAAAAAAATAATAGGCACCATCTGGCAACCTGCTTGCGTACCCCTTGGAAGCTTCTGGCGCCCCTAGTTTTGCAGATGATTCATCTATAATTTTGTCAACTGATGGTTCAGTTAGAGAGTGTTATAAGGAAATACACTTGTTTGAACTTGCGACAGGTGCATAGCTAAACAAGGAAAAACTAGTATAATTGGTTCTGGTGAATGGGAAAATCGAAACATCTGGCCTTTTAGTTGGTTGAAAACTGTTGAAAGTATAAAAATTCTTGGTATAGATTATTATAGTGATTTTGAGGTTACGTGTGAAGAGAATTGGTCTCGCCTTGCTAAAAATATTAAAATATCAGTAGGTATGCTTAGTCAAAGACAATTATCTATATTCCAGAGGGCTATTATTATTAATTGTCTAATTTTGTCCAAAGTTTGGTATATTTCTCACACCTTGCCTCCCTCAAAAAAGTACATTGCTCAGATAAATATGCATATTTTCCGATATATCTGGAGGGGCACTTACCCTCCTGTAAGCGGAGATACTCTTTGTTTGTCTAAAGAAAAAGGTGGATTGGGAATAAAAATCTTTATTTTAAATCATTAGCTATTTGTAGTTCGACAGCTCTGAGCGATATTAGAAAGGATTTTGGTCTAAGTAATTTCTGTTGCAAGATGAGAATAAGCTTTTTGTTGGATTTGAAGGAAATAAATGACGTTTCATTTGTGCCAACATCATTTTATTTAGTAGCAATTGATGTAATCAGAAAAGTTTGGCGTTATGAAAAATTACCTAACTTAAGTAGTAAAGACTTGCTATGATTTTGTAAGGCCAGAAAATGCACCAAAAACTGAAGAGAGTTATCCATCCACTTTTGGACTGGAAAATGGTAAGGGAGAGCATAAACAAACCTTTCATTGGTATCATGGAAAGAGAGTTTGCTTTTAAATATGCTCATGGAACCTTGGCGACCTACAGTCAGTTGAAAATTTAAATATCAGGAACAGTGATAAATGTGATAATTGCGAAGATGTTGAATACACATTGCATACTTTTTATTTTTGTAGTCATATAAAAACAACATTGATGTATTTCAAAAGTGTGCTATTTCATACTTGTTACATAAACAGAGACATTTTTTTTAAATACAATAATGTTTATTTTCAAGTATAGGACAAAAAAAGGATCATAATAGTGCCACTGTATTTATTATAGGGTATTTGTGTGCTGTTTGGGTTAGTAAAAAGAAACTTTATGCGAAAGAGGAAACAGATGCCTTTGTTAAGAGCACATTTTGTTGACAGATGGCTATTAAAAAATAATTACAAAGAGAAAATAAATAAAATGTTCACAAAAGAGTACATTAATTACTGTTTTTGAGTAACTTAAATTTACACATAAAAATTCATAGCAGGAACTCTATTAAATGCCATGGGTTTATCATGAAAATTAGGCAAGGTTACAAGTATTACTTGGAAGGTTATAAGAATTGTTATGAGGTTATAAATATTGTAGAAATTGTAGTTGTGATAACTGCCATATATCATTAAGTTATGGAAAGTAACGCACTCAGAATTTAGGGATTATAATATTACCAGTGTTGAGAATTTTTTTTCATTTATCAAGCACTGATGTTTGAAAAAATATTGTTGTCCATGTAAGAAGAAAAATTATCATTGTAAAATTATGTAAATACTATGAAATAACTGTAAAACTGCATCAATGTATTTTTCTAATAAAAGATAAAAAAAAGGCATTGAGTTATTCTTGAAATACAAACACATATAGCGGCCTCGAGCTAGCCTAGGCCTGAATAATTTAGGCCACAAGACACGAGGTGCGGAGGTCGAGACAAAAGCTAAGGCTGCTTTGAGGCCTCTTACCTCTGATTTAGGACTAGCATTGTGTGCTTGTAAGGATGAAGGTGTTAAGTATTCAGTAACAAACTGTTTACCTGGGATTCGAAAAGTATGCATGCGACATTTTAGAATTCACGATGAAAGTTAATATTTTTTACCATATATATATATATATATATATATATATATATATATATATATATATATATATATATACATATATATATATATATATATATATATATATATATATACATATATATATATATATATATATATATATATATATATATATATATATATATATATATATATGACTTTTTTATCACACCGTGATTTATATGCGATCATGAAGCTACAAATATCGCATGAAGAGGGCTAATATTAATATCAAATCCACGCTACTCAGGAATATCCCCGATGGGGAATTATCACCGAAGGGCATTTTCATGATCATTTATATATATATATATATATATATATATATATATATATATATATATATATATATATATATATATATATATATATACCTTTTGTCATTTGATTTTGACCTATCTAACAATTGTAGTAGACTATCTACATAACTGTAAAACGATGGTCACGCTCTTAAGACAATTTTCAGTAATAAATAAGGAAACGTAAAACTATTTGATCAGTGGTCAGACAATCTTCAAATTGAACAGACAATTACAAATAAGTGAACAATCTTCAAATCCAAAAGACATAGTTCAAAATTTACAACATTTACGTTTTCAGGCATAGTCAATTAAACAAAATGAAAACATATAATCAAATTACATAAACAAAGTCGTATGACTAAAACATCACAAAATTATCATACATTAGGCAGTTTAGCAGTTTCGTGGTGTACATACTGTATACATACATACTGCTGTACACAGGAGTTTAGGTTGTGGCTGCGGAAATCTCTATTGGCATTTCAAGACTACGAATCAAAGGTTTCAGGAAACCGGCAGAGAAGATGCCTCGCAGACGAAACAACAGAGTTTCTCCAGAAGATCGTAGGCGTATCATTGAAAAGTATATCGCCAATGAAGACTTCCTGTCAATGGCGCATGACCTGGGCATAAAGAGAACCACGGCCTACACAATCATTAGGCATTATCAGCAGACAGGTTCATATCAAACTCATCATGGAGGAGGTCGCAGATTATCAATAGGTAATGAATCTATTGATTTCCTAGTATCTATGATCGAGGCTGAACCAACAATACCAATCAAGAATCTGAATGAGATTTTACGCGAAGTATTTCCAAGGAAGCAGCGTGTATCTGATGTCACTGTGTCACGAGCACTGCAAGGTGAATTAATACACTCTGAAGCATTGTCACAAAATAGGTCAAGATAGAAATTCTCCAAAAGTGAAAGAAGCCAGGTCAGTATTTGCTCATTACATGTACGAATCTGGCCTACAAAAGCATCGCATATATTTGGACGAGAGTGGATATAATCTCTACACCAAACGTACGTATAGACGGGCACCAAGAGGCGAACGAGTACATAGGACTGTCGGAGGCCAACGTGGAGGTAATATCACCCTCATTGCTGCAATCTCAGATCAAGTTGGATTAAAACCATGAGATTCATACAAGCACTTTGAACATGGACGGATTTAAAAACTACTTTACATCAACAATGCAATTCTAGGAGAGGAGGATTGCGTCATCTTCATGGACAACGCTCCTTGCCATAATAAAATTTCAGACATTTTTCCGGAGAGAGTGATACTATACCTGCCACTTTATTCCCAATTTCTAAACCCAATAGAAACCTGCTTCTCTGTAATCAAGGCGCATCTAAAAAATACTCTAAATAGCATTGCGGACAGATGTGATGTAACTGCGGCGCGTCCAGCAGGAACAACACTACGAGCATACAGGGAACTGCGGCTCATCCAGTCTATGGAAAGCTCACTAGAGGTTGTGACACCTCAGCTTGTTTCATCTGAGTACTGTACAGGCACAGTAATACATTTTTAAGAAAGTGTCTGACAAGAGATGATATTCGGGGATTAATGTAGTAAATACCGATTCTATCACAATGTTACTCAAAATTCTGGTTATTTCATTTAAGTGGTTAGATTTTAGTATGCTGTGTATTATCAGTATATTTAAATAAGAAATGTAAGTTATTTCATTGGTAGCAGTGTATTTCATGTTTATGTTTCATGTATGTTTCAAATGTAAGGTGTTTCATTGGTAGCAGTGTATTTCATGTATTTGTTTTGTTTCAATAAAGTTTATGATTGGCAAATGACACTTGTTTAACTATCATTTACGTACCTTCCCTACTTATGCTTTAGTAGTCAAACAAATTAAATAATAAAGCAATTACAGAAAATGTACAACAGTACATAGTACAGTACGTATGTATGTACAGTGCGTACTGTAGGCCTCCTACCCTCCCCTCCCTACTGTTAGGCCCCGTTGTGCTAGTATTCTAATTGTTCTTATAAAAGTCACAATTGACCCTTAGCAGTTACAATTGTTCTTTATTACTTAGATTGTTGTCGCATTGTTTTTCAGTTTTGTAGATTGTTCAGTTTCATATGGTTGATTGTTTTATACTGCGGAACAGTGTCGTTAGTGATGAAGACTGTTTCTGAATTATAGTCGATTGGTCAAAATCAAATGATAAAAGGTATATATATATATATATATATATATATATATATATATATATATATATATATATATATATATATAATGTATATAATATATATAATGAGATTTGTCTAAAGACACTGTGTTTCTTATATATATATATATATATATATATATATATATATATATATATATATATATATATATATATATATATATATATATATATATATATATATGAATGTCCTTTACTGCAATACAACAGTATAATATGAAGACAAGAAGGCCCATAAAACACTGTATGAACGTTTCAACCATATATTTCGAGCACTTCATTCTGAGCCCCTGTTTACCAGTGAACAGGGGCACAGAAGGAAGTGCTCGAAATATATGATTGCAACGTTCATACAGTGTTTTATGGACCTTTTTCTCTTCATATATATATATATATATATATATATATATATATATATATATATATATATATATATATATATATATATATATATATATATATAAAGAAACGCAGTGTCTTTAGACGCCAATCTCCTTATATAACCAGTGCTGGACGAACAACGCTCTTCAAATCTTAAACTGTTGGTGTAAAAGATTGTTTTCGAGTTGTTACCAGGTTCCTTGCAGATAAAGAGCGGAGAGTGATAGTTTAGCAATCTGATAAAGGCATTTTCCTGTAAATCAAATGAGAACAGATTCAGAAAGTAATGAACGTTAAATTGCTGTTGAAGTCTCACCTAAGTCGTACGTTGGTAACAAATGCTGCCGAAGCTTTACTGAACGAACTCCTTTAATCCTTTACCTAATAACTTGAGTTAAAAGTCATTCTGCAATTATAAGATTAGCGTGCGAAGCTTACCGTTCCCTGTAGAATTTATGTTTTCAAATTATCTCATAATTATTCAGTGACTTGGTATTCAAGGACAGAGTAAACCGCTTACAAAGTAACTGAAGAAACTTTACCATGTCGTTACTTCTAAAAAATAACTAAATAAATAAATAAAAAAATGAATCTAGTCAGTAACAAACTTTCAGATTACAAGGGCTACAAAACGGTTTAAAAGGAACGCAATAGTCTGTCAAGTTTCCAAAAATTTTTATGCAAATTCTTTATAAATTTTTCCTTACTTTATATTTGCAGAGCAAGGTGACCAACAGGCATACAGCGTGCTGGCAAATATAATTTAAACTGAATTTACTAAAGTCAGTTTAAACTATATTTGCCAGCACGCTGTTTGCCTGTTGGTCACCTTGTTTCACAAATTTAAAGTAAGGAAAAATTTATAAAGAATTTGCATAAAAAAAATTTCGGAAATTGACAGAATATTGCGTTCTTTTTAAACCGTTTTGTAGCCCTTGTAATCTGGAAGTTTTTTACTGACTAGATTCATTTTTTAATTCATTTATATATTTACTTATTTTTTTAGAAGTGACGACATAGTAAAATTGAAGTGTGAACTAAAGTTAAATCTTGTCATGGGACGTTTACCGTCTGATGAAAATTTCATCCAAGATGAACGGTGCTGATCTTCAGCAGTGGAAAAACAGAAAATCTGACAACCACTACGTTCGACTGAGTAAGCATGATGAATTTGGCAGGTAACACTTTATAGGACCAATTGTATGGGCATTAGCGCTTCTTGTAAAAGTTCATTAGGTTATTAGTTTTCTGTAAAAGAAAACTATTGTGCCGACTTTGCCCGTCCGCACTTTTTCTGTCCGCCTTCAGATCTTAAAAACTACTGAGGCTAGAGGGCTGCAAATTGGTATGTTGATCATCCACCCTCCAATCATCAAACATACCAAATTGCAGCCCTCTAGCCTCAGTAGTTTTGATTTTATTAAAGGTTAAAGTTAGCCATAATCTTGCGTCTGGCAACGATACAGGACATGCCTCCACCTGGCCGTGGTTAAAGTTTCATGGGCCGAGGCTCATACAGCATTGTACCGAAACCACCGAAAAATAGATATATTTTCGGTGGCCTTGATTATACGCTGTACAGAAAACTCGACTGAGACGAAGAAACTTCGGCGCATTTTTTCTTGTTTATTTCATTTTCGATTTTAGTGGAACATTGCTTCAGGCACTAGAGAAAATAATCAGTTGCTTTTTATGTGATAGACTTACGAGTAGATTGATCAATGCAAGAATTCTTTTTCTATCACATTTGAAGTGAACTGACTAAAAAACAGCCAGTGAAAAGAGGTGTCTGAAAATACAGAGTCAAACTTGAGCAGTCAATTGATGATATTACTGTAATTTTTCGAAACCTGGCGATCCAGCGAGAGGCTGAAATAGTGATATGGAACGTGTTAAACGAATGTCAGAAAACCTCTATTAAAAATTGATGGTGTCAGATACGATTTCTTGTAATTTAACAGTTTGGCAATATAATAGGATTCACAGTAAATCCTCATATACATACGCATATATATGTATGATATACTGTATATATATATATATATATATATATATATATATATATATATATATATATATATATATATATATATATATATACAGTATATCATATATATATTTCTATTATTATGTCTATTGGAATATTGCCTGTGTAAGATTGTGGAAGAATGTTATATTAGACCCAAATGTTCTTTAAAAACCCATGAACCTTCGGTATGAGCACCTAAGATCTCCCTTGCTCCAAGTGCAAGTAAACAATAAGATCGTAAGAGCTGAATCTGGAGCAGGACGCGAGAAATAAAAGCAGAGCACACACACTCGTTTTATATATGCATATATATATATATATATATATATATATATATATATATATATATATATATATATATATATATATATATATATATATATATATATATATATATATATATATATATATATATATATATATATATATATATATATATATGTGTGTGTGTGTGTGTGTGTGTGTGTGTGTATGATCTTATTGTTTACTTGCACTTGGAGTAAGGGAGATCTTAGATGCTCATGCCGGAGGTTCATGGATTTTTTTAAGAACATTTGGGTCTAATATATAACATTCTTCCGCCATCATACACAAGTACTATTCCAGTAGACATAATAATAATAATAAAAAAAGGACATGATAACTATTTTGTTTGTTCAGAGAACGAATTTTACAAACTATCTTTGGCACATATCGTGAATTTCCCTGCTTTCAGTTATATACTTCCGCTGTTAAGTATGTCCTTTAAAGTATTATCCGGCATCTTGTTTTCATAGCAACCTGCCGTGTATATCCTTTCAATATACATGGACCCCGATGAGAGGACACGTATACATGAAGCGACTTTTATTCTATGAATAACAATGTAAATGGATACAGGAAGGAGTCCTCATTATCTGGTTTGTGGAATACTAGACGCTTTCAATACATTCCTCTGCATCTATTCAACTCAGTCCATTTCTCTTTATGTTTCCCTCTGTCTCTCCACCAGTTCTTTTCTTTCTGAAGGGCATTTGGAATAAAGTAAAAAGCTTTGGGGATTCTGGCTAACATTAACCGTAACAAGAAATACAAATCTGGGCAGTACAAAAATTGCTGAATGAGCCAATTTACTTTTCGCAGAAGCCTGATAAAACAGAATATCTACGAAATATATTTCAGGATTATGATTATGTTACTATTTTCTCTCTCTCTCTCTCTCTCTCTCTCTCTCTCTCTCTCTCTCTCTCTCTCTCTCTCTCTCTCTTGTTATTCTTTGAATTGCTCTTGTACGAGACCACGTATCCAGGTAACCGGAATGCAAAAATACAGAATCGGGTAACTTTCACAGAAAGTTCTTCAAAAAATCCTCAACAGAATTAATGATTCCTCCAACTTGAGATGCAGTAGCGATATAATCAATACAGGCCACCTCTTATTCGGCCTAGGGGAACGAAGTCGTCCCTCCCTTCGACGTATTGTCAGGAGCAGGTAAATCAATCTTAACTGGATACAACCACAAGTTAATCGAAGTCTATTCATGTCCGACTCAGATATGCTGTGGTGGTTATTGATGACGATGACATTAACAGAGAGAGAGAGAGAGAGAGAGAGAGACCGTCGAAAATCTAGGAAACCAATACGACATTGAAGATTCGTGCAACGGCTTCCTTGTCAATGGGCACCTGCCTTCTCTCTCTCTCTCTCTCTCTCTCTAGCAAATATCTATATATATATATATATATATATATATATATATATATATATATATATATATATATATATATATATATATATATATGTATATATATATATATATATATATATATATATATATATATATATATATATATATATATATATATATATATATATATATTTTTATATGTTTCCTGGTGCAGGTGGATCTTATGACTCCACAATGATTACTTTACTCGAAAATGGCCTTGTAAGATACCCAGGACATATAAAACACAAACAAAAAAGAAGTACACGGAGCGGAGGGCTCTTCACTAGGGGAAGTGCGTGAAACACGTGGATATAAAAATAGTTATATTTGATAGCACACAAGGTCAAAAGGAAAATTAACTGAAAATACGGTAAATTACTGCCGTAGAAGTCCTCCCGAAGGGGAGCTTGGGAATGCCAGGAACACGGACCAAGGATAATTCTGCTACAGGCGTCTTTCTGAAACGATATTTGGACCCACGTTACACATCTAATGCTGGAATTTGGGGATTGAATTACTCGGGGGTGCACTGAAGGCGCCAAGGACTCCCCGAGGCGTTACTTGTGACTCAGAGGAAAGAAGCTGTGAACACGTGGGCCTGGCTTGAACCAAGGAAAATCAGGGAACACAAAGTTATAGGCCCAGAGATTAATAAATGCAAAAGGGCTAAGTAATCGTGACTAGCAACTCGTTTTGGGTACATTACCACATTTGTAGGGGCGCAGGGATGACGACGTCTTCTGCCGAGAAACACGTGTGGGAGCGTGGAACAAATGGTAGCCTCCCTCTCCAAGGTATTTCTTCAAATCGTTGATTGGGGCGGAAAAGGGCGCCCTTGGGATGATGAAAAGGCCGCCGTTTAATGTCAGCTCGCGTTTGGAAGACTTGCAATCCCCCTTGCAGTCTTCTAAGGCCACGTGGAATGGAACACGGGGCACACAGGGCGGCGATGGGATCCACGTGGCGGCGAGCGGAAGAGGAGGGCAGGGGCAACGGCCCAAGACTGGACTTGTTCTCGGCTTAAACTAGCGAGCGCGTGTGGGGAAAGGGCTGCCTTCGCCCTGACCTTTATTGCTTCTGGACTGGGGTAGGGGGCCGATGTCCTGACCCAGGGCACGCTGCTATCTCATAGAAAATGGTATTTTCATCTTTCTGTACCAAAGAAAACGGTGCAAAGCAGATTACTGGTCCCCAACAATTATATTTTCTCTGAGCCCTTATTTCCCCGACCTTCAAAGGTTCAAACCAACCCAAAGCAGGGAAGGAGAAGAGTTTCCTAGCTTATTTTGGCGCTACTCTTTACAGCTCCCCTGGCAAGATAATATTCACACCTATAAACGGGTGCGAATATTGACAAAAGCAAAAATGAGCGAAGAAAACGTTCGACTTTATTCTATCTTTTACTTTGCTACAACCTTTACTCTACTTTATTTGTAAAACTCTGATGCCACACTAATCAATAACAAACTGAAGATTTACTTTAGGAGCAGAGTGCAATTTAGAATATACAATAAAAGGGTAAACTTGCTTGCAAATTAATTATTGCTCAAATACTTCCTAAGTACTGTTTCTACCCATTCTTTATTCGATTTACTTTACTGGGGTAATAAGGCGCTCAAAAGAAAATAAACAAAGAACACTTCAAAATTTCAAAATAACAACAACAAAATAAAACATACAAGGCAGAATTTAAAAGGAAACAAATGTAGACCCACTGATTCCTTAATGCTATCCTGGAATTACAGGCATGCTATTACTTGTGCCTTGAAGAGGCGGCATTCGTGACAATACACTGTAGGTATTAAATAATATCCCCTTTACCAAAATTGTAATCATAGAATTCAATTCTTCTTTTCAATCGACCTCCAATTGTTCACAAGCTCGACGAGCATAACTAATATTTCCCACGAACGCTAATCTGAAGGGGCAAGAACTTGACAGCTGTGAGGCAAAGAGATTATTCGCGGGTTTTAACTCGCCAACTTAAATGACGCTAAATTTTTACGTCTGCAGCTTACAACTCGGGTGTAAGCTATAAATAGACTACTCGACGTATGAATGGGAGGATAAACAAATGAAGGGGAAAATGGACAGGGCTAACATTCTCCACATGAATACTAAAAAAAAAGAAATGTAAATAAAAATAAAGGAAACTACACAGAACAACAACGAAGGATATTACTTCATACTAAAGGGCGGGCCGCACCGCGGTGATTAAAAAGGCAACGTTAAAATTCGTAAGGGCAGGAGTCTTGTGTCTCGAGATTCGTTAAAAAAAAAAAAGGAAAGATTAAATGCAAAAGTAAATAATATACGTAGAAAATAAAGGATAACAGAGTGAGGTATTTAGGATTTACTTCTTTATCTAACTTCCGTCGCCAACAGACGACGGTCAGAGCTAACTCTCAGCCCAAGGGCGGGGAAAGAAACCCAAAGGGCGCGACCCCTTCAGGAAGAGTTGACACGCCTGCCTTGTGCCAAAGGACGGGCGTAAGGGCGTGCCACTTCCCACTCTGTCTCTCTTACTGCTTCAAAATAAAAATAATTTATACATTTCAAAAGGGGATGATATCCCATATATTAACTGCCGCTTGCGGTGGTAAGTAAGGAAAGTGTGAAGGAAAGATCGATAGAGAAGGATGAGGGATAGAAATTCCAAAGGAAAGGAAGAAGATAGCGGAAGGCCTTGACATCTCTCCTGGAGGAAAGGTGCCAAGACGTTCAAAGATGAAGAAGGGGGCCCTATGCCAGGTTTGCACAGGGGCCAGAAGAGCTCGGGGCTCCTTGTGGACTACCTGCGATCGCCCACACCCGTGGTAACTCCGCCGCGAACCTCTCCTCCTTGGACCGTTGTCCTTGGCCGGGGAATCGGAGGGCCCGAGGCCAAAGGGCGGCAAGGGGTGCCATCTGGGTCAGCTGCTGCGACAACTGACCCAGGAATCTTGTTCGCCATCTCGGACATTAACCGGCGCAGATCGCAGAGTTCATCGGCCCAGGAAGGCGGGGCAGAATCATGACTCGCGGAAGAATCTGCGGCGGGCGGCGAGAGAGAGGGGACGGCCGGAGGGGGCGGGGTCGACTTGCTTGCAGGGGTGACCAGCTCAGGCACTGACATTGGCACTGGCGCTGGTGGCGATGTGGTGGTGGTCTCGTCTGTCTGGACGGACGGAGACTGGCACTGCTCAGTGCGCCGAAGGGGCACTGGCAGAGGAGCTGAAGGCCGAGATTCTCCTGAAGGGAGATCTGGCTGAGGCCTCGGCACTGGCACGGATGCCGCGCCGGGCACTGGACTCGGATTTGGATGATTTAGTGGGGAATGGGGACCCCGGAATGGTGGTGGCTTGAAATGGGACGTAAAGTCTTGGCCCAGGAGGACGTCATAGTCTCCTGGAATGTGTTTCGCTACGGCGAGACGAAGGGTCCTGGCTCTGTGGGGTCGGGTGACCCTCAGTTGGACCGTAGGGAGGATCATTTTAAAATTGTTAATGCCCTCAATGGTGACGAGCTTGCGTCGGTCTATTATAGCTCCATAGGGAACTTTGTCCCTCCTTATGAGGGAAATTTGCGCGCCAGAGTCGTCAAATGCCTTGACCTGGCGTGCTGAGTATTTACCTCGAGGAGGTGCCACATAGATGGGACCCTCGGCAGGAGGGCCTAAGGACTCGGGATTCGTTACTGCCAGGGCGACGGCGGGAGTTCCTGCCTTATTATTTCTAGGGCATTTTGCCCATGAGGAAGAGTGGCCATAAACCTTGCACGCCGTGCAAAAGGTTTGGCTGAAATCTCTTCGCACTGCCCCGGCAGAGGGCGCAGGCGACTTATTAGGGGGCTGTCCGGGAGAGAGAGACGCGGGTGGTTTACTGCGGCATTGCTCCTTGGCATGCCCGATCTTTTTACAGAACCCGCACACGACGGGCTTCTGTGATTGTCCATTCTTCGGCGGAGGGGCACCCGATAGGTAGGCGGGTGGCGTAATTTTGCGCTGCAGCGAGCTCTCCTGGGGGTGATGGGTGTCCCATAGATCCGCTATTCGGCAGCAATCAGCTAAGGTGGGGCTCCTTCTCGGCGATGTGCGTGGCGAGGGCCGGCGGGGTGTAGAGTAGGAAGTTCTCTATTTGTATTTGTTCGATGGCATCGTTGAGGGTCGTAACCCCCACGGCCTCGAACCATTTGGCACGGGCACGCTCGGACTGGTAGGCCCAGTCTGCCCAGGTTTGATTGGCCTCCTTCACTAGCCCGCGCCAGCGCCTCCTCCAGCGTTCAGGGGTTATCTCGTACGCCTTGGCGATAGTCTGGCGTACGACCTCCCAATTTTCCTGCTCCTCCGGCGGGAGGGCCTTGTAGGCAATCAGGGCCTTCCCTCCAAGGAACTTGCCCAACACCAGGGAGAGTTCGGCGGCACTCAGGGGGCAGGCCTTTAACACTGTCTCGGCGCTGTCGAGCCACACCTCGGGCTCGGCCTCCGTCCACTTTGGCATGCAGGCGATAGCCTGGCTGAAGGCACTCATTCCCTGGGGGGCAGGTGGAGGCGAAGGGCCACTCTGTTGCAGCATTGCGAGCTCATGGGCACGCTGCTTGTCCCTTTCTTCCCTCTCGGCTTCTTCTCGTTTCTCCTGGGCCAGTCTCTCTGCTGTGTCTCGTTTCTCCTGGGCCAGTCTTTCTGCTGCACGTTCTTGTCTCTCTGCGTCTTCCCGTCTCTCCTGAGCCAGCCTCTCTGCCTCCCGTTCCTGTCGTGCGGCTTCGTCTCGTCTCTCCTGAGCCTGTCTTTCTGCTTCTACTTGTCTCTCCTGAGCCTGTCTTTCTGCCTGTATGGCGTCCATCCTCTCCTGTACCCAGTCTCTTAGTTCTCTCCCGGAAAGGCCGAGTTCCTTCCCTGAGGACATGAAGAACTTGAAATCCTCGCTCTGCTGAGACCGTGTCGACATTTTGCAGGCGGGAGAGGACGCTAGTAACACACAGAATTAATTTCCCAGAGCTGTGGGAATCTTGGACACCTTTTCAAAGGACGTATGATTGGTCTCCCGGTTTACCGACGAAGAGGGCTGATTGGGGACGATGAATTAGCGATGATTGGTCTCCCGATTTACCGACGGAGCGGGCTGATTGGGGACGATGAATTAGCAATGATTGGTCTCCCGGTTTACCGACGAGGCGGGCTGATTGGGGACGATGAGTTAGCAATGATTGGTCTCCCGATTTACCGGCGAAGCGGGCTGATTGGGGACGATGAATTAGCAATGATTGGTCTCCCGGTTTACCGACGAAGCGGGCTGATTGGGGACGATGAATTAGCGATGATTGGTCTCCCGATTTACCGACAAAATGGGCTGATTGGGGACGATGAATTAGCAATGATTGGTCTCCCGGTTTTCCGACGGAGCGGGCTGATTGGGGACGATGAATTAGCAATGATTGGTCTCCCGATTTACCGACGGAGCGGGCTGATTGGGGACGATGAATTAGCAATGATTGGTCTCCCTATTTACCGACGAAGCGGGCTGATTGGGGACGATGAATTTAGCAATGATTGGTCTCCCGATTTACCGACAAAACGGGCTGATTTGGGGACGATAAATTAGCAATGATTGGTCTCCCTATTTACCGACGAAGCGGGCTGATTGGGGACGATGAATTAGCAATGATTGGTCTCCCGATTTACCGACGAAACGGGCTGATTGGGGACGATAAGTTAGCAATGATTGGTCTCCCAAGGTAACGACAAACGGGCTTACTTGGGGACTAGATTTGGATATATATTTAGGTCTCCCGAATTACCGACAAAACGGGCTCACTTGGGGACTGAATGGAAAATGAATCGGTCTCACCAACGGACCGACGACACGGATTTATTGGGGACAAGAATAGAATATATAGGCGCCCAGGAATTTCCGCACAAACGACGTCTGATCAGCGAGGGCGCTAGTTTTAATGACTTATGGGAGAAGTGTTATTCTCAAGGACAATTAGGTGGGTGGCCATCCCACATTCACAACAGATAGGCAACACACGCAGCCGTAGTAAAAGCACAAACAAAACACACAAAAAAAAACAGAACACAGAACATATAATGTCAGACCCCCAATAATGCAAAACAATTTGGTAGAGCGAAGCAAATCAAACAAACAAATGTTTTCCTAACTGGGCCATGGAATGGACGGTCAAGGCCGTCTGCGCCAAATGAATGAACGACGTAAACACGGTTGTTGACCCTTTTCGTCCTGGGCGTATAATATACGCTTTCGCTCCTATTTCTAAAACGAGAGAGAGAGGGGGTAAAAATGCGTCAGCAATGCTAATCTGACTTTCGAACACGTGGTTGACGTCGAGGTCTCGCGCTTATATCTAATGATTCGGTTTCGAAATCACTCGTTTCTACAGGAGGAATATGCGCACTATTCCTTTAATGATTTATCACCTGTATAACCTAATTGAATGGCATGCAAGCCGCGTGCAAAGGCTTCCAAAGCTAAGTTTTCGGCGATTCTCTCTCTCGTTTTCCTCGGACATGCGCCCTACTATAAAAAAATTCCTAGGACTAGTCACGTTTTCTATAGCGTCCTACGCTAAATAAACACAGTTTTACTTACGCAGAATTTCCTTGGCCTGTTGCGCTGGCTTTTCAAAGGTTCGTAATCTGCCTCGTATCCAGCTTAGCTGAGCTAATTGCTGATTTCACAAATTGCAACACAAACAACAAAGGGGAAGAGGGGGATGCAATCATTACGAGAATCACTGGTCAGGTCGCCATTTTTATATGTTTCCTGGTGCAGGTGGATCTTATGACTCCACAATGATTACTTTACTCGAAAATGGCCTTGTAAGATACCCAGGACATATAAAACACAAACAAAAAAAGAAGTACACGGAGCGGAGGGCTCTTCACTAGGGAAGTGCGTGAAACACGTGGATATAAAAATAGTTATATTTGATAGCACACAAGGTCAAAAGGAAAATTAACTGAAAATACGGTAAATTACTGCCGTAGAAGTCCTCCCGAAGGGGGAGCTTGGGAATGCCAGGAACACGGACCAAGGATAATTCTGCTACAGGCGTCTTTCTGAAACGATATTTGGACCCACGTTACACATCTAATGCTGGAATTTGGGGATTGAATTACTCAGGGGTGCACTGAAGGCGCCAAGGACTCCCTGAGGCGTTACTTGTGACTCAGAGGAAAGAAGCTGTGAACACGTGGGCCTGGCTTGAACCAAGGAAAATCAGGGAACACAAAGTTATAGGCCCAGAGATTAATAAATGCAAAAGGGCTAAGTAATCGTGACTAGCAACTCGTTTTGGGTACATTACCACATTTGTAGGGGCGCAGGGATGACGACGTCTTCTGCCGAGAAACACGTGTGGGAGCGTGGAACAAATGGTAGCCTCCCTCTCCAAGGTATTTCTTCAAATCGTAGATTGGGGCGGAAAAGGGCGCCCTTGGGATGATGAAAAGGCCGCCGTTTAATGTCAGCTCGCGTTTTGAAGACTTGCAATCCCCTTGCAGTCTTCTAAGGCCACGTGGAATGGAACACGGGGCACACAGGGCGGCGATGGGATCCACGTGGCGGCGAGCGGAAGAGGAGGGCAGGGGCAACGGCCCAAGACTGGACTTGTTCTCGGCTTAAACTAGCGAGCGCGTGTGGGGCCAGTGGGGAAGGGCTGCCTTCGCCCTGACCTTTTATTGCTTCTGGACTGGGGGTAGGGGGCCGATGTCCTGACCCAGGGCACGCTGCTATCTCATAGAAAATGGTATTTTCATCTTTCTGTACCAAAGAAAACGGTGCAAAGCAGATTACTGGTCCCCAACAATTATATTTTCTCTGAGCCCTTATTTCCCCCGACCTTCAAAGGTTCAAACCAACCCAAAGCAGGGAAGGAGAAGAGTTTCTAGCTTATTTTGGCGCTACTCTTTACAATATATATATGATTGAAAAGTGAAACAGTTGCTGTGACCATGTCTTGGTAATAAGACGAAGAATAACAAAGCAATCCAAGCAGAGTTTTATAGTTTTTACAGGGAACTTTATAATAAGGGTATCACAAACAATAAAAAGCAATTAGAATTTTTGGAACAGATAGGGAAAACAACAGGAGAAAGTGAAAACAAATTGTTAACAGAAGTAGTCACAGAAAAGGAGGTTTTCGAGGTAATTAGAGGCATGAAAACTGGTAAATGCCTAGGAACTGATGGAGTGCCAGCTGAATTCTGAAGGGAAACGTGGGATACTATCAAAGAGGAGTTATTGCAAGTAATTAGGTATGTATTTAAAGAAACTTTTTGTGGAAACATAAATAATGGAGTAATTAAATTATTTCCCAAAACTGGTAATTCTGGTGATATTAAAAATTGGCGTCCAATCACTATGCTCAATGTGGACAACAAAATAATTGCAAAAATGATACCTAACAGGATAAAAAAACTATCTGTATTGGTTATATCACAGGAACAATTCTGTTCTGTGCCGGGGAAATCAATCAGCAATTGCAATATGCTTCTAAGAGACATAATCTATTTTGTAAATTCAGAAAAATACTAGCAGCTCTTTCTCTTGACTGGTCAAAGCGTTTGATAGGGTTGATTTAAAATGTTGTCTTTCATATACTAGAAAGAATGGGGTTTACAGGCAGTTTTATAAGTTTGATAAAAATGCTCTATTTTAATGCTCAGAGCTGCCTTTGCATTGATAAAATGCTCTATTTTAATGTACAGAGTTGCCTTCGCATTAATGGGAGCCTGACCGATCATTTCCCTGTTGAGAGGTCTGTTAGGCGAGGATGTCCATTATCCATGATTCTCTTTGTAAAAGCCCAGGAACCATTATACAGAATGTTAAAGAGTAAACTGCTCAAGAAAGCTTTAGAACTACCAAATGGACTGAGAATTAGTATTGTGGGATTTGCAGATGGCACGACCATTATAGTTAAGTCTGATGAATCAATTAAAGATTATTTTGGAATAATAAAAGACTATGAAGAGGCAAGAAGTGCAAGACTTAATTATCAAAAAACAACTTTAACAGGAATATGCTTATGGAAAAACAAGGAAGTGTGGCCAGATTTCAGTATAAATGTAATTGTAGGGTCCTTTAAGACACTCGGTGTAGTTTATGATAATGACTAAGAAAAGACAAGAGAAGAAAATTGGAAAGTTATGGAAAGCAGTATTGTATGCAATATAGGCCAATTGTATTCTAGGAAACTGTCATTATTCCAAAAGCCAATTATAGTAAATTTAAAGGTTTCATCAAAAGCCTGATATATGTCCCATGTTTTTCCCTTACCATGAACGACCGGGAAATCAATAGGAAGATGTATATTTAAGTTCTTATGGAACGGAAACTGTCACCCATTAAACAGGCGGACTATGTATTTAAAAAGAGAGAAGGGAGGCATTGGAATCATCAGTGTAACAACGAAAGCCGATTCAATATTTTTCAACACATTTTATAAGTCCTTCATAAAAAGAGTAATTGGTTATGAACTTATTGTGTATTACTGTAAAATGAGAACTTCGTAACTTTTGGAAGCTGAACAAAATATGACAGAAATAGCTATTGTATCCTCCCCCTACTATGATGACATGACAACAACCATACGGAAGGTAACAAAGATGGAAAACTACCCAAATGTGAACTCAAAGAGTATTTATGGGTTTTTATCGAGAGATGAGAAGTTCAACCCAAAAATTGAAGAGAAATATCCTTTATTTGAAAGGAAAACTATTTGGGGAAATGTTAACAGTAGATTGATTAATAGGTATGATAGAGACATTTTTTTTACAAATATATTCATGAAATTCTGGCCACAAAAGATAGTTTGTATATGATGAAAATATCAAATAGTAAACTGTGAAAACTGCAAAGAGTCAGAAAATGTGATGCATTTAATTTATTTCTGTAAGTGTAACAAGAAACTGCTTTAATTGGTTTTGTGATTTATTAAATGAATTGTGTCACATCAACACAAAGTTTATTGAAAATTTTTAAATTGGATTTTGAAGTACAATAAAAAACGGACAGGAACACTGCTGTAATTTTCATTTGCGACTATGTTGTTGGGATTTGGTTAGCCTACAAAGCAGGAATAAAAGAAAACGATAGTATTAGACGGTTTATAAAATCAAGGATAATAGAAAATAGATATGCATTGATAAAATCTTATATCGGTAACTACAGAAAAAATGTTAACGTTGAAATACATAGATTATTTGTAAAATGTACATGATAAAATATTTGTCAACCCGAATGGTACGATAAAATTATATTTCTTTTTGGTAAAGTTAAGCTAACTTTGAGTAAATTCTGATTGTAATACTATTAAAAATGTAGTATATATATTTTCTGTAATAAAAAAAATTGTTTCACTTTTTCTTCGTGGCTATAACTTTGGTCACACACACACACACACACACACACACACACACACATATATATATATATATATATATATATATATATATATATATATATATATATATATATATATATATATATATATATGACCAAAGTTACAGTCACGAAGAAAAAGTGAAACAATTTTTTTATTACAGAAGATATATAATATACTACGTTTTTAATAGTATTACAATCAGAATTTAATCAAAAGTTAGCTTAACTTTACCAAAAGAAATATAATTTTATCGTACCATTCAGGTTGACAAATATTTTTTATATATATATATATATATATATATATATATATATATATATATATATATATATATATATATATATATATATATATATATGAATTTTATCACGTCACCGTGACTTAAATACAAACATTAAGCTACAAATGTCGTTTAATATCCAGTTCGCGCTACTTCGGGAATTTCACCTTAGGGAAAATTAAGTGATAAATGGTTTGTTACTTTGGTACCAAACCATTTATCACTTATAATTCCCCTCCGGTGATATTCCCGAAGTAGTGCTAATTGGATATTAATAGACATTTGTGGTGTAATGTTTATATATATGTATATATACATGTGTATATAATTATGGTTTTGTATGTACATATGATTTCAAAATGTTGGAGTCATATTTCTGACGTCAACAGTTCAAGTTCGATAACCATGAAAAAGGACAGTTGGGACTGGTAAATAGAACTGCAAGATTGCCCATCCATTTTTCTAAAGAGAGAAAAATAAGAGACAGGAAAATACTGCTAAGTGCGGAGGGGGATATCTAGGGGACTAACATTCGTTGCCGAGGAAAAAGTCCCTTCGGATGAAAAATGAATATAAAAGCCTTTACCGCACGCCTCTTTTTCCCACAAAGAAAATTACCAGAGTTTTTCATAAGACAAAAGGCTTTTCTCTCCACGGTGACAGTGGAGATTTGGGAAAGGGTAAGGTCTTTCAGAAACCCAATATGTAACCTTACATTGGCGTATAAATTTTTTACTAACATACACACAGACACACGTATATATATGCATATATATGTGTGTGTACACACACACACACACACACACATATATATATATATATATATATATATATATATATATATATATATATATATATATATATATATATATATACACATATAAATGCGTGTGTGTATGAGTGAGTCTGTTTACAACTTTAATAACATGAAAGACTCGAAGAGAGATATTAAACCAGTTAATGCCCACTGACCATGAAACGCGTTCTTTGGAACATGAGACTGATTGGATTCTAAATAAACGTACGGAACTTTTTATTGACAAAGAGACAGAAGGAAGCGGCAACTCAAAACAGATTACTTCTTATTTTCAGTTTTTTATTTTATTTTACGTTTTATCTTTTATTTCAATTTTCTTTTGAAATATTCAGCAGCAAACTGTCGCTCTATACCTTTGTTTTATCTTTCACATCTCTATTGAACGAAAGTGTTATCTATTCGATGGAATAAAATCGTGAACTTACTGGAAGGCAGACCAACAAACAGACAGACAGACAAAGACAGCGAGAGACAAAGAGGCAGAGAACTGAATGTTTGTTTCACGAGTGTATTAAATGGTGGATGAGATTGAATTAGTAATTGGTCTTTAAAACATATCAAGAAGTTCGAACCAAGAAAAATGTTTTATTAGTTTTATGCTGTTGTTGATTGAGATGCCACTGACAATAATGTCACAAGAGAAAAGAAAAACAACTTGACACTTTTTTTCTGTAAAGCAGGGTTGCCAGATGCTTTTGGCTAAAAGTAGCACAAACACTCTTAAAAAGTCATGAATTTCAGGTAAAAGTAGCCCAATTTATCATATTTATATATATATATATATATATATATATATATATATATATATATATATATATATATATATATATATATATATATATATATATATATATATACATACATTTTTACAAGGAAGAAGTTTACTTTAGTTGCAAAAGGAAAAGTGTCCTAATTTTTCAAGAAAAAGTTATTGATTTTGAAAGGATGAAATGTAGGTTACTTTCGTTTTGAAAAGGAACAATTTAAGTTTGTTCAAGCAAAAAAGGCAATAAAAGATTTGGTTAAAAAAAAAAAAAAATTTCAGCTTTGAAAAGAGAAATTTACTTCAGTTTTGAAAAAGAAACGTGTAACATATAGCCAGGATCAACCACTAAAACGTAAGTAATAACTTTATTATGCTATAAATGTGTGTGCATACAAATACATACAGATATAGATATGATAAATAGTAATTTGTACTATGCTATAAATGTGTGTGTATATATATATATATATATATATATATATATATATATATATATATATATATATATATATATATATATATATATATATATATATATATATATATATATATATATTTGTACACACACATTTATAGCATAGTACAAATTACTATTTATCATATCTATATACTGTATGTATATTGTATGCACACACATTTATAGCATAATAAAGTTATTACTTAAATTTTAGTGGTTGATCCTGGCAATATGGTACACATTTCTTTTTCAAAACTGAAGTAAATTTCTCTTTTCAAAGCTGAAGAATTTTTTTTCAAAACTAAATCTTTTATTGCCTTTTTAAACAAACTTAAATTGTTCCTTTTCAAAACTAATGTAACCTACATTTCATCCTTTCAAAATCAATAACTTTTTCTTGAAAAATTAGGACACTTTTCTTTATCGCAACTAAGGTAAACTTCTTCCTTGTAAAAAAAATTAAAGCACATATTATTCTCTCTTCTAAATTTAACTAGAGTACCAAGTCATTCAGTAGGCTTTCCGCATTATCATCATCTTTCTCATTTTTATAGATTGAAGAGTCATATTTCAGCATGGATCTTTTGGGTTCAAATGTTGAACAGCATTTGCCATTCAATTCCAGGCTGGTCTTTACTCTTTACACTCAGACGGTCAGACCAAAACATTACTTCACTTGCGTGTTGCAATAGATATCTGCTGAGGTAAAAACATTCAACATACTTGTAACGCACGAGTGGAATTATACACTATTGCCAATCTATTGCAGTAGATCATTGGTGTGATTATTATTATTATTATTATTATTATTATTATTATTATTATTATTAAACAAAATGAATGGAAGTAGCCCAAATCGAATAAAAGAGCCCAAGTCAAATCAAAAGTAGCCCAAAAAGTCGCAAGTAGCAGAATGTGAAATCTGGTCGCCCAAAGGTGTAAAAAGTAGCCCAATTTGTGATTTGTAGCCCAATCTGGCAACCCTGCTGTAAAGAGCCAGGATCTAATAAATTTTAGCGGGAATGATTAAGACGAGAGATCTTAGAGCTCTGAGTTATAAACAAACGACAGTGGTATTTATATGGATTGCTGACCAATCAGCGGCCACGAAATTTACATAGTAACTCACTAGTGCACGTGCATTTGATTTTAGACTTTATGTCTTCTGAATATATGAAAACCAGGTGTGTCGCGGAAGTGTTGCTATCTGCTCTTAATTTCTACAGCAAATGTATCTTGCCTTTATAAATTCCTGACAATATCATAAGGAAAACGATATATATCAGCAATTGCAATTTCTACAAAATAAATGTAAAGAGAACATTTGTTATGCAGTGAATAAGTATGAGATTCACTGATCGGGATTATGAAAGAGAGAGAGAGAGAGAGAGAGAGACGATGTTGATAGTTTAAAATGATGAGTCATGGGACCAAGTAAATTGAAGACTAACCATAACAAACCTCCAAGATGTGGGAAAGGAAGGAGGAGTTAGAGGATAGGTTATGAAGCGAAAAGGTCAGCAAAATTGACCTGATTTGTCCTTGTCAAAAGTGGGAGTTAAGATTGAACCATTAAGAGTAAAGTAGACGTCCTCAAGGAGGCGGAGTTTTATTCAACATAGGTCCAGAGTTCATTCTGATCAATTTTTAGCCAGAGTTACTTGAAAACCAAATTGGGTAGGATTATGTCACTCGCTCCTCTCTTAACATCAAGAAATTTCTAAGTCCAGTGTGGCTGGCCGTGTGAAATAGTTAGGTTAAGATTAAACTTATGAAAAACCGTGCCCGGTGAATACTTACCCCCTCCTGAAAGTGAAAAATATTAATAGACAATTTCAACCTAACTTACCGAGTCCCCTGCGTTACTATCAAGTGAAAGTCAACAGACACGGGACATTCATATGTGGTGCAACGCAATACAAAGAAAAACTGCACCGCATAACAAAATAATTTGGTGGCAGTTTCGGAGGATTTCGCCCAGCGCACATTTGAAAAACATTAAAGTTCACGGTCCTAGAGAAATTTACAGAGAGTGAGCAGTGACGCCGCTAAAACTAACTCTCAATTTAACAGCGCAAATAATCTCAAGACGGTCTTCAGCACTAGAAACACCAATACAAGATCAACACTGTAGCAGAAGGGAAACGAAGCAGAACGAAATATTCCAAGAAGCAGTGAATCTTTTTGCGTCGATCGGAATGAAAATTGACAGCGGTAAATCTCTGCCTAGTTTGAAACTTCCGAACATTCGCATAAGATCAACCAGAAATTCAGTTTATAATTGTATATGAACATAATAAGAATAATAGTAATAATCACGGCATAGAACAGCGGGGATTTTTATAAGAAAACGAAATTTACGAAAGAAAGAATCAGCAACTCGCCCTATACTACGCCGATCGCAGAAGCGGAGAAGACCAAAACAAACTGTGTTGGCGGACGTATGAAAGTCGCTAATATCTACGTCAGTTCAGTGAACTTTTCTATCGTCTACGGACTTAAATACACGAAATTCCCAAAATTTTTGGTCGCTAAAAGGGAGACTTAGCGAAAAGTAGCGGTAGCAGAGCAGTGATGACGACGGCGACGAATGAGAGCGGAAGACGGCGACGAAAGATAGTGAAGAATTCGGAACGGCGATAAAGTTTAGAAGTCAACGCGTTGATAACCGCCTCTCGAAAGGGAAGTGACGCCTTCAATCAACAATTTGGAAGGGATTCCAAATTTTTCTTCGCCAAATTCAGCAAGTACGGACTGCAAGTCGGCCGAGCTGTGCCGAATTATCGCTGGATGCTAACGACAAATTGCGCTCAAGTGCAATCAGCGCGATCTTCAAGTGCAAGGCGACACGAAGCTAATTGAATAGTAAACATTCATTCCTAGTATCGGGGAATTATCAAGAGAATTTTTTTTCTGTGAATAATAAAATTTTTTTTTGTGTGCGTGAAATTTTATATAATTATTTTTCCTGCAGTGCGCAAATAATTTTTTTTAAACATAAATGATTTAAGTAAATTAATTTTCTTTTGAATAATATTCTGAATAATATTTCCTTATTGTTGTACGAAGGAAATAATTTTTTCTTTCATGTTTAGTAATTTTTTTTTTACGAAATAGAAATTTTCGTTCACTTGGTGATAGAGACAATTCTGTTTAAATAATTCTATCATAAAAAATTTTATTGTTAAACACTTGGCGCAGCATTTTGCAGTGGAACCCAAACAATTGTATACATAAATACTAATATCAGACTTTTTCAGATTGTGAGAGAGTCCTATGAAGGAATGAGTTAGGAAAAATTTGAATTTTTTTGTATAGAGGGATACAGTCAACTCAGCAAACATGCAATTGAAGTAAGTACCTGATTCTCAAATTTATTTTTTTCAATTTTTCATTCTTGGAATCATTGAATATTTTATGAATTAATATGAATAACACTTTGGACGAAGTTATCGCCCGACTGCAACAGACAAGAAGCGAAGACCAGACTCCATATAACCTAAGACCTGTACCTGAACGACTTTCTAGACCAATTGATCCTAGTAATACTAGACCCAGACGTTCTCGTAGTCAAGGTCCCCACTTAGTTTACCGAGTGCGCCTAACCCTTCAGTTGTAACCACTAACCCAATAACTTCCATTGTACCTAGAAATCCCAACATGGCGCAAGCCACCGTAATAACCCAAGCCACTAGATTTTGTGGAACGGTAGACCCAAGTAATGTAGATAAAAGTAGATTAGAAGAATATGGTGTAAATCGATGGATAGCAGACACAGAAAGCAGAATTTCAGCTGCTGGTATCACAGATGAGAGAAAGAAAATAGATGAAGCACTCTTGTATGTTAGTATGGAACATGGTGATGCACATACAGTTCTTCATTCAGTACTTTTTAGAATATTACTCTGTTTAACGAATTCAAGAAACAGTGCTTACAATTTTGGCAACCAGAAGCACAGAAAGATCCATGGTATAACATAGGAACTTTCCATCATCAGAAATATGAGGGTAATCACTTAGTTTTAGCCACTAGAGTAGAAGAAGCTATAGATAGAGTGACGACAGATATGAAAGCTGTAGGAATTGTTGTTGGAAGGAAGGATGAATTTGATGATGATGAAACAGATTTAGCTAGTATATCCAAGGTACTTAGATATATGTCCTTAGGACCAATCTACGATGCTTTGGGTAAGGAAGAAAGAGTAGCCTTAAAGAAGTACTGTGATAGGAAGCCAAATGATGGAATTGTACAAACTTTGATGTACATAGAAAGGAAAGTAAAACAGAATTCATCAAGTAGTAGTGCAGATTTTACAGGAACCGTAGCTAGTGGAAACCCAAGAAATAATAGCAATCAGTCCAATAGAAACCAATCAGGGCAAGCTAGGTCTAGGTATCAGGGAAATAGAAATTCGTTTGATAGAAATGGTGGGAACAACAATAGGAGATTTAATCAATCAAATAGAAACAATCAAGGTAGGCCGCCAAATAGAGGTAACAATGGGAATACCACTGGAACTAATGGAAATAACAGTGGAAATAACAGGACTCCTGGACAGAGGGGAGCTAGTCAAGGCCAAAATTCAGGGAATAATAGGCCACAGTTCAATAGGCAGAGACAAAGTTGTGGAAATTGTGGTTATAACAACCATACAACACAGAATTGTAGAAGAAACAAATGGTGTTCGAATTGCAATAAGACAGGACATTTGATCCAAAACTGTTGGTACAACAAACAGGAAATTCTCAGGGTCTCAAAATAACCAAAGTACTCAGCCTAATATCCAAAATACCTCCCCAGTAACCCAAATCAAAGGGATTCTCAGTGACAATCACAGAGGGTGCAGCAGAAAGGTCCATCCTTACAGAGAGAAATAGTGACAGTGAATAAGGATGTGTCCCCAACAGACATTACTCGAAGTAATGAAATAGTGTTTTCTGTAAAAGAATTTTAATACGTGTCAGGAAGAGTTGCCTATCATACAAGTACACTTAGAAGGTGTACTGAGTTCCATATTGTTGGATACAGGCAGTACTGTAAGTATCATAGATAAAGGCACTTTAACAAAACATATAGGTTGTGAGCTTTCCCAAATGAGAGAATCCTATAGGACCATAAAGGGATCGCTGGAAAGCAAATAAGGGCTATAGGCAATGTCAATTTAGAGATAGAAATTCTAAATAAGAAATACAGGGAAGAGTTTGTGGTGTTGGAAGAGAAATATTTTTCCAGCTCAAGCTCTATTTTCCTTCCAGGCTATGAAAAGATGTGGAATTGCACTAGATTGTAGCAATGGAAGAATCACTATCAAGGAAATTGATAGAGGAAATGTTTGCTCTCTTGAAGAAGAGGAACAGTTTCAGATAAACTTGATCACTTTACCTGAGACAGCCTCATCTGAAGAAGTAGACATCCAACAGATAGAAATAGAATTTAATGCTAACTTGGGTAGGACAGTGAGTAGAAATTCAATGATAGAAGAAATAGGAGAAGATAGACAAACTACTTTTAAAAGCCTAGAAGCCACTCAGGAGGAATTCTCAGATAGCAGGTATGAACCTGATAACTCAAGTGCACGACAAGTAGATACCTCCGAAGAACTTAGTTCTTTTTCCCAACCTGACGATCCTGACACGCTAATAGATTGTAGTCACTTAATAATAAGAGAAGATACGGAAGAGAAGTATCTCAATGAGGTGTTGCTGTTAGGCAACCTAAAAATGACAGAGATAGGTTCTGTGATACCACAAGATGAAAGTTCAGATGATACTGATGTCTGTTACACTGCCGATGCACAGAATGCAGAAGAGATCTGCTTAGTTAGTACTGCCGATGATAATCTTGTAAAACTCAAATTAAACAATAGCGTTATACTGCATCCACAAGGTCTGACAAAGGTTTGTCTTAGAATTGTAACAGATAAAAACCTAGGTGATACAGATGTGTTATTAGTTAATGAAGACTTACCAGACTTTGTGAAAATGGACAATTCCCTAGTAAGACTTAATGGTGGAAATTGTACGACTTATGTGTATAATTATTCTGACAAGAGACTAGAATTGCATGCCGGCATAGAATTCTGTAAGGGAATTGTGATTACTAACCCTCTACTAACCCTAAGTGAAAAAGCATTTGTCTCTGTAGCTGACACAAGAGTTAAATTAGAAGGGAAGTAAATAATACAGATTTTCCTCATTGTAGGGACAGGTTAATACAGATATTAGAGAAATATAGGAGTGTTGTAGCAGTAACAGGAGATAAGTTAGGAAGGACACATGTCCTGCAGCACAAAATAGTCATAGAAGATGGTGCTAGACCTTTTATATACCTAACTACAAACTTCCAATAAGTCAAAGACCCATTGTAGACGAGATGGTTGAAGAGATGAAGGAAGATGGAGTCGTAATTCCTTCTAAGTCACCTTATAATTCACCTTTACTGCTAGTTCCAAAGAAAGACGGTACATGGAGGATGGTAATTGATTACCGTAAATTGAATTCCCACACCGTCCCTGATCGAATGCCAATGCCAGTCATTAATGACATGTTAGCTCAATTAGGAGGTGCCAAGGTTTTTCTAGCCTCGATTTACTGAGTGGATATTGGCAAGTTCCTCTCGATGAAGAATCCAAGCATCTCACGGCATTCAGTACTCACAAAGAACATTTGCAATTTGAGGTAATGCCGTTTGGTCTTACTTCAGCTCCTTTAACGTTTGTACGTTTAATGCTGCAAATCTTGGGAGATGTTGAAGACGTATCGGTTTATCTTGATGATGTAATAATTGCTAGTAAGGATGTAGAGAGTCATTTCAAGACAATAGAATTAGTATTAGATAGGCTCAGAAAGGCCGGTTTAAAGGTAAAAATTAAGAAATGTCAGTTTCTGAAGAAATCTCTAGAATATCTAGGACATGTTATCAGTGAACATGGTTTGAAAATGCAAGAAGGAAAGATTAAGGCTATTGTAGACTATCCAGCCCCAAGAAATTTGAAGGCACTAAGAAGATTCCTAGGTATGGTAGGGTATTATCGACCTTTCATAAAGGGATTTGCTACCATAGCAAAACCATTAACTGAGTTAACTAGGAAAGATGCTAACTATGAGTGGAAAGATGAACAGGAAGCAGCGTTCAAAACACTAAAGGATATGTTGATAACAGATCCTATCTAGTTTATCCAGACTTCGAGAAGGAATTCTACTTAGCCTGTGATGCTTCAAGTACAGGACTAGGTGCCGTCTTGATGCAAAAGGATAAAACAAGGATGAGGACTGTATACTATGCCAGTAGAGTTTTGAATGCAGCTGAAAGAAATTACAGTACAACAGAGAGGGAATGTTTGGCATTAGTCTGGGGATTACAGAAATTTAGACACATTTTGCTAGGACATAAAATTAATGTTCTTACAGATCATAAACCCATTTGTGATATTTTCAAGAAAAGGGCTTTTACCAATAATATGAAGTTCAATAGATGGTTCGTTAGCGTATTAGAATTTACCCCAGAATTTAGATACATACCTGGTAGATATAACACATTAGCTGACGCCTTATCTAGATCACAAGAAGAGAACGAGAAACAAATTACCACTCCTAATTTCGCCTTCAGTTGTCAAATCACAGACTTAGATTTAGACAGAGTTCGTCAGGAACAACAAAAAGATTCTAGAATAAGGGAAGTAATTGGTAACCTCTTGCAAGGTGAGAAAAATTCAGAGTTTCAATTGATAGATGGGTTATTGTACAAGACTTCAGACGAACCAAATGCTTGTTCACGTTTGTACATTCCTAATACACTAATACAAGACGTTTTAGAACTAACCCATTCATACAAGTTATCAGGACATCCTGGAATTAAGAAAACATGTAGAACAATCACTAGAAACTATTTTTGGCCTCGATGTAGTGAAGATGCTACTCGATTTGTTCAGAATTGTACCCTATGTAATATACATAAGGGAATGTCAACGTCAAGGCTCCTCTGGAAATGTATCCTTCAGAATTAAATCCTTTTCAAGTAGTCACAATGGATTTCTTAGGTCCATTCCCGAACACCATCAGAGGAAATAAACAGATTTTAGTTTTCATTGACTATTTGACCAGATACGTAGAAATTGTTCCAACTAGGAACAGAGAAGCATCAACGGTGGCAGAAGCCTTTAAGTCTAGAATTATAACCAGACATTCATGTCCTCAAGTTTTGCTCTCAGACAATGCTGCTGAATTTACTAGTGACATTCTAACGAAATTGTGTGACTTTATGAAATACAGAAATGTCAAATAACAGCATATAAGCCAAGCTCAAATGGAGCAGTAGAAAGAACAAATCGCAAGATAAAGGATGTTCTGAAAACATTGGTAACCCCTAGCACTGAAGACTGGGACTTGACTCTCGAAGACATACAATTTACTCTATTTCCTATTGTATGGCTACCAAAAGAGAATGCCAAATTCACTTTTGGATGATGCCGCACCACCCAGACGTACGTACAACTACGAGGACTATATTGCTTGGAAGACAAGACGTACGTACGAGACCGTTAAAGTCACCAGGGCTAGATTAAAGGAGTTACATAAAAATCTTGTAAGTATTACAATAACAGATCCACCATACCCTCGTTAAAGGTAGGACAACAAGTTTATGTACTCAATCATGTTCTTGAAGGACCTAATATTAAAGTATCACCAAAATTTCGAGGTCCATATAGAGTTTTAGAAGTTTTGAAGTTGAATAAATTCAAGTTAATGCATGAAATTACCTTGAAAGAATCCATTGTACATTGGAACCACATTAAAGTAGTTCATTCAGAACCTTGGTCGTCTACCCAGTTGAAAGATTTGTCCAATAAAGATAAGATAGATAATAAAATAGAATCTTCAATGACCCCAAGGTATAATTTGAGAAGAAGGTAATGGCAAGTGCAATGGTAAACAAATGTAGTCGATAAGATTTTTACTGCTTATTAACATTATTTCAGCAAATGGATTGTATGGTGGTTGGCAGTGAGTCAAATTGTGAACTCACTCGTACAACTAAGAAAGGGAGCCATCATCAAGGAACATGGCAAGGTTAAGATGATACAGGACCTAGCCATTGTTAAGATCCAGACGGACTCCATTATCGATCAGAGAGAGCAGTTAGGCCAGCTGAGCAATCAGATACAGGCAGGATTACAAAGTGTCCAAGATAGAAATTTGTACGACATGCTCTCCAAGTTGCAGAGGGACATCGATAATGTTATGCCAAGGAAAGTAGTAAAGCGATCACTTATACCCTTTATAGGCGTCGCTTTACACAATCTCTTTGGAGTGGCGACCGATGGTAATGTTGAAAGGCTAAAGGAAAGAGTGGCACAACTTGAAAATTGGGCTTCTGAGCAGGGCACCGTCTATAATAAAGTAATAGGAAATGTCAATCAAAATCAGAAAATGATCACAGTGCTGAAAGAATTTGTGAATAGTGCCCTCCGTAATGTTTCATCAGAAATTGCTAGAATCCATCAAACAGAAATGATGGAGCAACTGCTCATAGAAACAAGTAATTTCCTTCTGGAATACAAGGAATTACTCAATGCAATCATGATGGCAGGTAAAACCTGCTGTCGCCTTTTCTGATAACCCTAGTGAAATTGAAGCCATTATTCAGAAATGTGTTGTGAACAATCACTTGAAGCCACTAGTAGAAAATATAGTAGACTATTATGGCCTGATAACAGTGAAAGTGATAGCCAATCAAATCATACTAGTGATCCCTTTCAACAATCCAGACGTCAACTCATTGATGTCAGTCTATCCATTCCCAATGGTAGTAGATAATAAGTCCATTGTACTAGAAGGAACAGTTCGACACTTTGCCTTGCAGCATGATTCTTTCCTAGTGACTGAAATTCCTGAACATAAATTCAGGGAATGTGTCATGCTTAATGATGGTGTATATGTTTGTAACATTGTGAATTTCTATGAACCCTTGAATGCTCTTCATTGCCTAGATGATCTTGTAAACAACAAGAATGGTAAGAACCATTGTAAATATATACCGTTTACAGAAACTTTCAAGGCTCAAATCATTGATGATGAAATTTTTGTGTTCTCAGCAAACAGATTGAATGCTAAGATTAACTGTAAGTCAAACAAAACAGAAGTAGTTTTCGTTAATGTACACTCATTTTCATCTGCTTGTGAATTGGTTATTTTACATAATTTGTATTACAAACCTACAGTCTTCGACATACAGTTTGAATTTCAGTAAAAGTGTACATCAGTTTGCAGTTATTAACGAATTTCAACTTTCAGAACTGGAATTGGAGACATTCACAAAGCTAGAAGAGGTTCATACTTTCTTTCATACATATAAGACCGAGATTTCTCCTATTATGTCATTCATAAATGTCATTCTTTTGGTACTGTTTGCTTTTGTTTCTTTTATAATTGTCAGGAAATTGATACTGAATAAGCTTACCATAATCAAGGACATGATGGACAGAATCCTTCCTAGAGAGTAATAGCATTTACCATTGACTTGCACTTGAACATTTGGTGATTGATTTTTTTTATTTTACAATTTATGATTGATAACCAGAGTAATAGGCATTAATATATTTACTTTGCCATAATTTTTCTGCATTTAGTTTGAGTATTTGATATGTAATTCATGTTTGTATTGTTTGTGTTAGCACTATGATGCATTATAATATTTCTTGCATTTATTGCTTGTTAGTAGAAATTATTGAAATTGAAGTAATTGACTATAGTCAAGTTGAGTTGGTTATCTACTTGCATTGTAGTCAATGCAGGTAGGTGACCGAGTGATGTTATGCAGTGAATAAGTATGAGATTCACTGATCGGGATTATGAAAGAGAGAGAGAGAGAGACACGATGTTGATAGTTTAAAATGATGAGTCATGGGACCAAGTAAATTGAAGACTAACCATAACAAACCTCCAAGATGTGGGAAAGGAAGGAGGAGTTAGAGGATAGGTTATGAAGCGAAAAGGTCAGCAAAATTGACCTGATTTGTCCTTGCCAAAAGTGGGAGTTAAGATTGAACCATTAAGAGTAAAGTAGACGTCCTCAAGGAGGCGGAGTTTTATTCAACATAGGTCCAGAGTTCATTCTGATCAATTTTTAGCCAGAGTTACTTGAAAACCAAATTGGGTAGGATTGTGTCACTCGCTCCTCTCTTAACATCAAGAAATTTCTAAGTCCAGTGTGGCTGGCCGTGTGAAATAGTTTAGGTTAAGATTAAACTTATGAAAAACCGTGCCCGGTGAATCCTTACCCCCTCCTGAAAGTGAAAAATATTAATAGACAATTTCAACCTAACTTACCGAGTCCCCTGCGTTACTATCAAGTGAAAGTCAACAGACACGGGACATTCATATGTGGTGCAACGCAATACAAAGAAAAACTGCACAGCATAACACATTAACAATTGTCACTGCTTAGTAACATAATTGATTGTAGAACAAATATAATCTATCCATAAACAAGTAAAAAATGCACCGGAGTTTCCTCGGCGCAATCGAGTCTTCTGTACAGCCGCTACAGCGTACAATCAAGGCCACCAAAACTGGATCAATTTTTCGGTGTTCTCGGTATAATGCTGTATCAGCCCGCCCCACGAAACTTTAACCACGGCCAGGTGGTGGCTTATCCTATATCGTTGCCAGAAGCACGATTATGGCTAACTTTAACCTTAAAAAAATAAAAACTACTGTGGCTAGAGGGCTGCAATTTGGTACGTTTGATGATTGGAGGGTGGATGATCAATATACCAATTTGCAGTCCTCTAGCCTCAGTAGTTTTTAAGATCTGAGGGCGAACAGAAAAAGTGCGGACAGAAAAAATTGCGGAAAGAAGAAAATTCGGACGGACAGACAAAGCCGGCACAATAGTTTTCTTTTGCAGAAAAGTAACGAGGGTGAAACTGGAAAATGCATTAATTGGCAAACGCAGTAATCTGCTTTAACTTCACCTCGGGCTTCACTCACATTAAGTATTCCATTAAATTGTCAACTTGTAAAAGCATATCATGCAAGCAGTAATTATCTAGTAAGGAGCCTGTTTTTAATATTATTTTTCTTAATCTGGTTGATCTGTAGGGAGGGTTGTGTAATTTTGACTAGAGAGAGAGAGAGAGAGAGAGAGAGAGAGAGAGACTTTCAATTACTGTTGTCGCCGTGCGTACGCTCTCCAGGTAAATCAGATCAATAGAGATTAGAGACAGAGCTGGAAAACATTCAAGCTCCTTAATGTTTGTGCAAACTTCAACAATCCTTCTTCGTTTTTCATTTATCTACTACTAAGGAATATCTCACGCTCCCAATCTCTCTATGAAATATATATTTAGCATGCTTATATATCTATCCGTATATCTATCTATCTACTTAATCCCCAATCGATATCTTATGGTGTCTATGTGTAGAACGGCACTATCTGCTCTAACCTCTCCTTTATCACCTATTTTACGACTCAAAATTTCTCCCAATGAGGAGCGATTTGGCTTAATGCCCGTGGAGAGGAATGTCTGAAAATCCGAAAAGGGAATAGTGGCGATGAACTGCCCTATTTTTCTTTCCCCTTACCCGCCTCCTTGCCACTCAGCCCCTCCCATAAACGCCCCCCCCCTCTCCCCACCACCCATGACCTCATCAGTCTCAGGCCCGAATGTAAACTCTTACAACCATTAAATATGGTTGCGCTGGAAACGTCTTTCCAATTTCTTTTTTTGAGGGGCCTTCTTATGAATAACCATTGATATACACCTCTCTCTCTCTCTCTCTCTCTCTCTCTCTCTCTCTCTCTCTCGACGTTACTATGGTGGTAAGATTACTTTAGCGGTATTTTATTGTAGCATGTTATCGGAACATTCTATCAATCAGCTGGTGGAAATGCTTATGGAAAATAAACGCTTTATTCCACTTGCGATTAACACTCATCGCTGACAGCGTTATTATTATTATTATTATTATTATTATTATTATTATTATTATTATTATTATTATTATTATTATTATTATTATTATTATTAAATAGTAAAGCATCTTTCCTCCTTTGTGAAGGCCATCTAATCAAAAAAAAAAGCTTTTAATCACTCATTTCCACAGACCAGGCTAATTTTAAATGATTTTATATATGAAAGTGATAGGAAAAAATATATATTCTTACGTCCTTGTGTTCATGGAGTTTAATGCTGATACATAACGAAGTGCATTTGAATAAATGACATTTGTTGCTACTGTAATTTCAATATGATTTTATGTTTATAATAACATATTCATTGAATATTAATAACGAATTGTTAACTTGCTCATATGTTTCGGACAACTTCAAATATTTTTCAACTTATAAAACAGTTACTCCTTTTGCTGAAAGAAAGCCATTCAGGAACTCATAGAACACTGGTGATCTACTGTAGACTCTCTTTCGTTTCATAATGGAAGGCCAGATTCATTTTTAGTTTTCTGTAAATTTTCTGTACAAGAAAACTATTGAGATGGCTTTGTCTGTTCGTCCGCACTTTTTCTATCCGCCCTCAGATCTTAAAATCTACTGGGGCTAAAGGGCTGCAAATTGGTACGTTGATCATCCACCTTCCAATCATCAAACATACCAAATAGCAGCCCTCTAGCCTCAGTAGTTTTTATTTAAATTAAGGTTAGCCATGATCGTGTGTCTGGCAACGGTATAGGACAGGCTACCACCGGGCTGTGGCTGAAAGTTTCATGGGCCGCGGCTCATCAGCATTATATGCTGTACAGAAAACTCGATTACGCCGAGGAAACTTCAGCGCATTTTTTTGCTTGTCTTTCTTCGCCTAACTTTCAACCATTTGACTTCATCAGTGCACTTCCACCTTCACCTTTGATATCTGCACTTTGCCAGCTTCATATACTGTTGATGTGGCACAGTGCCATGATGCTCAGTGCCGAGCGTTTTCTGTTATTTAAGCTACAATGCTGTGGAATAACCGTACTCACTACTCTAATGCTGTTATATATAGTTGTGTTACTTAATGGGTCCCATTATATTCGCTGTCTGCAGCGAGAGTAAGCACTCAGGGGGACAGTGAAGGCATGAAATAACAGGACTCGCAAGAAAGCCGACTGCTGATATCTGATCACTTTGTTTTGATCAATGATGGTGGGTTAGGGTTCGAAGATGTTTGTTCATAATATCAAAATTCTTCAAAAATCTAAAATATCGCTTATCCAGTAAACTGCATGATATAACAGATGAATGGGGATGGAAGAGCTAACATTTCAACTTCAGATAGTCATGTACTGGAATATATGAAGACTAAATTTCTTGTTAAAAATAACGGAAGCCTTACAATACGCAAGATGAGACGATTTTAGCAGGAACCACACGCAACAATGACGTCAGTGCATGAAAGAAACATGGACAGACAATACTTTTCCCCAAGCGACTGTCATATTCATGAACTCTGACATGCAAAATTAATATTTAAATACCGAGGTCTAAAGTATCTGAAAATTACTGACACCTACTCAATGAACAGCTATGCAATTTCATGCGGTAACATTCATATATTCATATATGCAGTGTGTGATAGTTTGGCAAAATATCATCGCATTCATCCCAGCTATCGAGTGGGGACGTATATTAGTACAAGTATTGTGCGAGGTGACTTAATGAAAAGGCTTACGGTAATCTGCGAAGTCAAGAAGGTAAAAGGTCATTGTGACAAGCACGGAAATACACACACACACACACACACACACACACATACACACACACACTATTCCTTCGACATTAGTCTCCTTGAAGAGATCCACGGTCATGTATTTCTTTTCTTTGATACAATATATACGCTTATTCAAAACCTTAAGAATTAAGACATTATCTGGTCACTGTTTTCACACATGATTGCAGAGCAGCTTCAAACCCATCGTCCTGGCCATTAGTGAATCTCACATTACCCAGAGCAATGGGGTCTGGGGATACTTTAGGTTTACATGTCAGCATCCACAGGAATTATGTTTTTAGCCTCAAGGAAGAGGCTCATCTGCCATACAGGAGTCATTTGATATCACCAGGGAACGACAGCCATATACGAGGCGCACCTATTTGATGACATAAAAGAAGGTTAAGCACCTCTGGAAAATCCGTGGACGAACTTGTTTTTTCTCTTTTTTCTTTGAGCTGATGAGCCATAAATCGTATGAGCCATTCAGTCTTTACGATGCGGAGTTATTATTCTTGCCCATATTTCAGGTTATAAAATTATGTCATATATCTCCAGTTTATTTTTTATGATGCTGATTACAAACTGCTCCAAGATCAAGACGGCCTAAGGTCAGCTATCTAAATCGACATTGTGAATAAACACAAACCGCACTGAGTATGCAACTCTATTCTAATTTCATTAGAATAAATTATTAATGTGGAGAAAGACACGTATACTTCATATCCTTCATACTTCATATCCTTCTCTGCTGCATTAATATAGAGAAGAAATGCCTTGGTGTCATATCCTAATATGGTAATGGTTATAATGCGTGTTCAATAAACGTAGACAATTACAAAATCAATAAACATTCGTTTGTTTCAAGGACAACTAGATTATCAACAGATCATGACAAATGCAATCAAGGAAAGAAAGAGTCCCTTGGGTAAATTTTCAGCTGGGGTACCTTAAAGTGATGGTTCAATAAAGTTACCGTTTGATGATGATCTTCCCTTCCTTAACTAACTCAAATACTTTCTGCATAGGTCTTCTTTATACTCAAACTTCGTAACTTTGTATTGACCTACATCTCTTATTGAACATTTTTGTCATGAAAATGCGCGTAAGACAGAAAATGAAAATAAGAAAATAAGCAGCTGACAGAAGAAGACGGACTACAGAGATACTTATTTCTTGACATCCGTTTTCTTCCTTATCTCTCTCTCTCTCTCTCTCTCTCTCTCTCTCTCTCTCTCTCTCTCTCTCTCTCTCTCTCTCTTAGCACTCGGCCACAGCAACAAATCAGGCTACCGCATTTCGAAAAGAACTCACGTATACGAACACGAAAAGTTTTAAAAGACGTCTTAATCGCATGAGCTTGGAATTCTGTGATGGGCATTTCCTATGGGACGCTGTGCTTGAGAGTTTGCAGGTCTGTCCTACATATTTCTTTGTTCATGTTTTCTTCATTTGACCCTACACAAATATGCATTGTTTTCTCCAGAAGCTTAGTTAATAAGTTAATGGCGTAATTAACAATCTTTTTATTAATTGCTGTCAGACTGAATAAAAGATATAAGTTATCAGTTAAGGGTTATCTGTCTCCAGAGTTGTACGTTTATCCCTTGTCTCGCTTTCGGAAGTCATCTGATCTAAGTTACTGTTTACATCTGCCGATTATTTTCTTTACAAGTCTCGCCTTTGAAGGTGTAACTAGTATAAAGTTAATCAATATTCTGGATGTTGACCTAGTTTCACTATGCATTAATTAACTTGTGAGGTAAGAGATGATTCCTTGTCTATCTGAATACTAATTCAAATCAGGTTTATACCATCTTCATATTTCAAATAATTTCTGTTTAAAGAGAACTTGGTTTTACATGACTGATTTTTGCACTCATTTTCACAGGCATAGACAGCATGAAAGATGGAATTATGGCGTTTCAAAGCAGCAATTACAATTCCAATGTTATCTGCCATTATTTATCAGGAAGTGTACCTGGAATGGCTCTGACAACCTCTTTGATATTCTGCAGCAATCAAATGGAGATGCTGATGCCATGGCACTATAATTGGGTATCTGGGTGAATGAGAAGAGAGAGAGAGAGAGAGAGAGAGAGAGAGAGAGAGAGAGAGAGAGAGAGAGAGAGAGAGAGAAGGGGGATTTATACAAGTGTATACACGTTTTATAACTTTGTTTAACAGACTATTTTGACCTTATTCTTTATTACTAGCTTACTTCTTTCAATTATGAAACGGAAGAATGTCATTTTATGAAAAACTTTATATTGGAATTTGCAAGAGCGTTGTCATAGACATTTTTGAGAAATAAAATGGGTTGCTATTGATGTACATTGGAATAAAGAAGCCTTATGAAATAGTATACTTTAATGTATTTCAAAAAAGATGGCAAAGATATTATTTAAATTTTTAAAAATATTCACATAGACAGAACTAAAGTATGCATTGTAACTTATTACATCAATTAAATTGATTAAACTGTCAGCTATTTTTTCAAGAAGAATATCCTCGAAGTTTAAAAGGATAATAAAGGGCAAAAGAATAGAGTTATCTCCATCTTAGGTGATTTGCCTAAACAGACCTTAAAAAATCATCTCAGAAGTTATATTGCAAAATCGAAGACAAAGAAGACAACCAGGCTTCGGGAAGAAAGGCTCACAGAAGCAATAGAACAATAAATGCGGATTCCTTATAATAATTTCGGGAAAAAAATTGTGTACACTCCAAACTACTCACGCTCCTCCTGGAACGGTTGCTCAGCCTCTTTACATATCCTCTGAGGCCGATGAAGGAACAGGCACGAAAGCATTCTGGGAACCTTCACAGGTCAGAGAGAGAGAGAGAGAGAGAGAGAGAGAGAGAGAGAGAGAGAGAGAGAGAGAGAGAGAGAGAGAGAATAGAAAACTTTCAATTCGTCTTCCTGAGGAAAACTCAGACAACTTCTTTTGTAAGTATGCCCAAGAAAAAACGAAAGCTAAGTTGTGTTTTCTTACTTATTTTTTATTCATTTTGCCAACTTTTTTATATGAATAATGCAGTTGAAAACTGGTAGATGTAATACTAAAATCTTCTCAAAACAATAATGCTGTTAATAACGCAGTTATATTAGTATTACGTACGTGTAAATCAAAGACCAAAATGTCAACATCTCTTCAGCCTAAAAGTGACCTTTTTAAGCATGGATAATATTGTAATTTCAATGTCCTTTCTTCTCGCTTTCCGAGCGTAGGCTTCACAAAGCAAATGCAGAGGCAGTTTTTCCCTCTGCCCCTGGGCACGCAAGGTCTCCCAAAAGAATTAAGAATGTATTTTTGAAACGAGAGAGAGAATATTTTGATAGCTGAGACTCTTTCGTTATTAATTCTAGTGTGTGTATGTTTGTTCGTGTGTGTGCACATGTGTCAGAACAACGTAATTGTTTATTTTTCACACACGAACGGCACAACTTGTCTAGAAAAATAAGAAATTTTCGCTAATAGTATTCCATACCCAATATACAAGTTACAAGGTCATTTAGTATTCAACGACCCAGGATAAAAAAAAATCAGAAGCTGTATAATTTTCTAAATGAAGAGATCTTGCATTCAATTGTCCTTATAAATCAAATATTCAAACCAGAGTCTTTACAGACGTCACAAATCTCCTGATCTTAACTTCATATTCCCAAAGGCCATTTAATTATCAAAACCTGACACCATTCAGAGACATTTCAAAGATAAGATTCTGAGAAAACGTGAAACGCTCGGATTCTTGGGAAAACATTCTAGGGAAGGCGAAGAGGAAAAAGATGTGTTCCTTGGGCCCAGCTCACGGGAGAAACGTTACTTTATTAAAGTAAGTTTGCCTCTTTTTTCTGACATATAAGAACTGTCAACAAAGGAGGTGGATTTGTTGATTTTAATCTAATGTTACTCAGTTGCTGATAAATAGTTATATATTCAAATACTCATAATAAATATTTAACTATATTAACATTCATTTATAAAACAAAAAATAGTGCTTTTATACCTCTTTATCAGCACACCGAAAAAACTGATAATGAACCTCGTTAAAATAAAATAGGAAATAGCGGTACATGTAAATTGTGTTAAGGCTAATCAGATACTTATATAATCTTTGCAACTGAAATAAAGTCACTGATGAAACATCAAGTGAATGGACTGTAACTGTGAGTATGATTTGTTGTTGACTAGTCATTGACTTTATTCACTGAACCCTGCAGAAAATGCATAAGTATTTGCAGCTTCAAATCTACAAGCCCCTTATTCGCCAATAAAGATATAATATAATTCCGTGTTCATATCTAGAAACTAAGTGGACTCCGGTACTGATATAGGCTGGACTAAAATATCTTAGAAATGGAAACACAAGATATAGTGTCATATTTCCTCTGACTTTTTTGAGGGGAAAGAAAGAAAAGATATAAGGACAGACAGATCAGTTTTTTTACTGGGCGTATGGTGAAATGACGATTTCACTATACCGAGTACAATAATAACTTTCCTTAAGGCTACCTATCTCCTAGTATATTAAGATTTACCTTTTCTCCAGAACACCAGCGTATTTTTTCTTTTTTTGTGGGGGGCAATCGTCTTTTGAATAAAACATTAGATTAAATTTGTCATGTTACTA
>NC_089744.1:72736326-72766326 GCF_040412425.1 Macrobrachium rosenbergii | reverse complement strand
TATAGTCAGCCTTTTTGACCTTATCAATTAACTTGGACTCCTTTCTCTTAGAAATTCGCAGCCGTAAGATAAACCTTATAGATCATAATAATTAGTCTCTTTTTGAGTTTCCTTTCCTAATGATGAATTAGATGACAATTAATTTCAAATTCTCTTCTTATTATTTTCATTTTTTTTATTTATATATAGATATAGGTTTTGCGTGTGTGTGCGTATAGTCATGAAATAAAAAGCTGTTTCCCCCTCCCCTTCTCATTCTAATGTCTCTGAAAAACACAGTTATCATAACTTGATAATCATTTTTGCTCTTAATATAAGAACCATCCAAATTCAGAAATCTTTGCTACCATGGTGACCTTCCCGACCTTCCTTGGCACGAATTCCGAGTCTGTTCAACGCTCTTTAATTCTCCCTTTGTCTCGGACTTTCTAATTACCGTGATTTATGATCCTCTTGTCATCTCTGGCTATTACCAGGGTATTTTTTCTTGTATTTTTCATGCAGTTTCATTTCCTTCCTAGGTATTACCTATCCATATATTTATGAGAACATCTTCCCTAATTCATTAACTTCTTTGTTTGCATAATGATGAAAAGAGTGTTAGTTTTTCTGCTTCATATGAAATGAATATCCTTGAATAAAAACAAAATTGACATCTTCATTAACATTTCTGATGCATCAGTGTATTAATGTTCCGAGCACTAATTTGTTTAATCTAAGCTTTTGATTATCGCTTTTATTTTTTCATTCGATATAATTGCTTTCTTATCGGCATTCAGCTAATTATTTATCTGTACTTCCTATTTATAGTATTTCTTTTCTTCAGGTCTTATATATGCATCGGACAAAGTATACGAATTCCTCCAGTATTCTTATTACTTTACTGTTTTGGTTATTATTTCTGTTTTTGCATTCGATATGATTACTCTCCTATGTGGATTCATCTCTCTATCCACCTGTTATTTTTATTTGGGTTATTTTCTTTTCTTCAAGTGTTACATATGAACTGGCAAAGTATAACAACGCCTTCTAGTATCTTTTCTAGCATATTTACTACTTTACTAAAGACATTTTAGTATTATCTTATATGTCCTTCTTCTGCCTGCATATGACCTGGAATCAGTTTTTATTATGTGGGAACGGAAATGAAAAAAAGAAGGAGAAGAGGCAGCAGTAAAGAGGAACAATTCATTGTTGCTGCTGCTGCTGTCATTAGTCAGTCACCTGCCAGCTACATCTACTTATCTGTGTGGTTGGAGGACACACACACACACACACACACACACATATATATATATATATATATATATATATATATATATATATATATATATATATTTATTTTATATTATAAATTGGTGGATATCGTCTCCAAACGCAAACACCTGAGTTCGACGGGTGAGTTGCTGGGAGATGGTATTCACTTATACCCCTTGTATCACTGTTAGGTGTGTCATTGTAGTCCTGATTCCTCATTCGTCGCTGGTCTCGGACCACGGGATGGTGGAATTATTATCAATCACCCTGCAACATATATGAAAATATATTACTTCCCAGGTAGAGTGAATTGATATTAGTTATTTGTAGCTTTCGATTGTATATGAATCACGTGATGTGATAAATAGTCATATTGATGGCTACGCGGCGATAAACGTGACCACACTTGTCAACATGGCAGAGGTGGGTGGATATCGCTCCAAAACGAAACACCTGAGCGCCTGACGTGGTGAGTTGATGGAGATGGTATTCACTTACACTCTTGTGGCCGACTGGTTAGTGTCACTTCGTAGTCCTGATTCCTTGTCCGTCGCTGGTCTGGTCTTCACGGACGGTGGACTTATTATCAACTAATCTCTGAAAATATTAAGTATGAAAAATATATTACTCCGAGGCAGAGTGAATTGGATATTAGCGATCGCTTGTAGCTTTCTGATTGTATATAATCAGGCGTGATGTGGGATAAATAGTCATAATGTGGCTACGTACGACAAACGCACTACATGGTCAACATGGCAGAGGTGGGTGGATATCAGCTTCCAAACGCAAACAGTTCGAGTTCGACGGGTATTGATGGACGCGATGGTATTCACTTATACCCCTTGTACGACGGTTAAAATTGTAGTCCTGATTCTCATCTTGGTCGCTGGTTCACCCACGGGACGGTGGACTGACATCAACTAAAAATTCCTTCGCAACATGTATGAACACATTCCAGGTAGAGTGGGAATTGGATATTAAAGGACGTTTGTAGTTTTCGATTGTATATGAATCACGGTGATGTGATAACATTATATGGCTACGCGGCGACAAACGCACTACACGGGTCATCATGGCAGAGGTGGGTGATATCGTCTCCAAACGCGAAACACCTGAGTTCGACGGGTGAGTTGATGGGAGATGTATTCACTATACCTCTCTCTTGTGGCCGACTGGTTAGTGTGTCAATAGAAGTCCTGATTCCTCGTCCGTCGCTGGTCTGACCCATCAGGACGGTGGACTTATTATCAACTGGTAAATTCCCTCGCGCGCCATATATGAAAATATATTACCCGGAAGTAGAGTGAATTTGGATACAAAGGACGTCTTCGTAGCTTTGATTGTATATGAATCACGGTGATGTGATAAATAGTCATATATGGCTACGCGACAAACGCATCTACACGGCCAACATGGCAGGTGGGTGGATATCGTCTCCAAAACGCAAACACCTGAGTTCGATTGCGGCAGCTGAGGGAGATGGTCTTCACTTATACCTCTCTTGTGGCCGATCGGTTAGTGTGTCACTGTAGTCCTGATTCCTCGTCCGTCGCTGGTTCGATCCCACGGGACGGTGGACTTATTATCAACTAAAAATTCCCCTTCGGTAACATATATGAAAATATATTACTTCCCAGGTAGAGTGAATTGGATATTAAAGGACGTTTGTAGCTTTCTGATTGTATATGAATCACGGTGATGTGATAAATAGTCATAATATGGCTACGTGCGACAAACGCACTACACGGTCAACATGGCAGAGGTGGGTGGATATCGTCTCCAAACGCAAAACACCTGAGTTCGACGGGTGAGTTGATGGGAGATGGTATTCACTATACCCCTTGTGGCCGACTGGTTAGTTTGTCACTGTAGTCTGATTCTCGTCCGTTCGCTGGTCTGATCTCACGGACGGACTTATTATCAACTAAATTCCTTCAACATATATGAAAATATATTACTTCCGGGAGGTAGAGTGAATTGGATATTAAAGGACGTTTGTAGCTTTCGATTGTATATGAATCACGTGATGTGATAAATAGTCATAATATGGCTACGTGCCACAAACGCAGACTACACGGTCAACATGGCAGGTGGGGTGGATATCGTCTCGCCCAAAACACCTGAGTTCGACGGGTGAGTTGATGGGAGATGGTATTCACTTATACCTCTCTGTGGCCGACTGGTTAGTGTGTCACTGGTCCTGATTCCTGTCCGCTGGTTCGACTTCACGGGACGGACTTATTATCAACTAAAATTTTGGTACTATATGAAAATATATTACTTCCGAGGTAGAGTGAATTGGATATTAAAGGACGTTTGAATAGTTTCTGATTGTATATGAATCACGGTGATGGATAAATAGTCATATTATGGCTACGCGGCGACAAACGCACTACAATGGTCAACATGGCAGAGGTGGGTGGATATCGTCTCCAAACGCGAAAACACCTGAGTTCGACGGGTGAGTTGATGGGAGATGGTATTCACTTTGGCACTTCTTTGTGGCCGACTGGTTAGTGTGTCACTGTAGTCCTGATTCCTCGTCCGTCGCTGTTCGACCCCACGGACGGTGGACTTATTATCAATCAAAATTCCTTCGTAACATAGCAAGGAAAATATATTACTTCCGAGGTAGAGGAATTGGATATTAAAGGACGTTTAGCTTTCTTGATTGTATATGAATCACGGTGATGTGATAAATAGTCATATATATATATATATATATATATATATAAATTAGGGTAATGCTGAAAGCAACTTAATCAGCAAAGTACGGCTATTAAGCGCTTACATACAAATCAAAACAAATATTTTCTTAGACATCTTTAATTATAGTTTGCTTGAAAGTACGTTTCCAGAACCTTGGGTAAAAATCACTCTCCAGTTACAGTTTTTGTCATCCCATTTACATAAACGAAGGGTGTAGTCTTTGGGGATAGCAAAGAGAAGTTGCAGAAAATAGTGAAAGAATTTGAATATGTTTTGAAGAGGAGAAAGTCGAGAGTAAAATGTGAGCAACCCAATGTTAGGGGACTTTGTTCAATGTGAAAAATAAATACCAATTATATATATATATATATATATATATATGTATATATATATATATATATATATATATATATATATATATATATATATATATATATATATATATATATATATATGTATATATATCATCACACTATGACAATGAGGAAATGAGAAAATTAGCCTGCATAGTGTAACGCATGAATCACTTGACGAAGTGATCATAAAACATTATATATATATATACTTATATATATATATATATATATATCATATATATATATATATATATATATATATATATATATATATATATATATATGAAAATATTTAGTTAACATAAACATCATTAACGTTGAACAGATTTGGTACTTGTTTTCGTGCCTTCAAATTACCGGTAGTCATCATGATTGCGGAAAGCCATAATGAGTATATATACAAAGATGGTCTCCCGGGATGTTAGGTGTTTTTAGTGAGGAGATTGACCATTCTAGTGTTTGCCTGTTGCTTGGAAAGATGGATTATGTCGCAGCTTTCTGTCATCTTCAAAAGGGCGAGATTAGCAGCCACGGCGTTCATTCCACATCCCGATGAAACAGATTGTTGGTTTGACTGATGATAGATTTAAAGATCTTCTTTTGTACGGACAGTTGGTTTCGAAAATTGGTCTCGTTCCCACTGTTGGTCGATAAACGCCCCGTACTTATTTTTTGTTTAAGTATACGTTAACGAGCGAACTCCCGATGGATTTGGGATAATGGAAAATGAAAGGATTATTAGAACTGAGTTGCTCGGTGGCCTTTTGGATGTTTTCATCGTATGGAAGCTTTATTTTGTTGTTGAAATCTATTTGTCTGTTGTGAGTGGGACCTCTGTAGTATATTTTATTTGCTTTTATTAATAGCCCTCTCGATAATGTGTGGTGGATAGAGCAGTTGCGTTAGGTGTTGGCGGATCGTGTTAAATTCTTGATCCAGGTACTCATTTGAACATATCCTAAGTCCTCTGAGGAATAGGTTGCACCCTACCATGATTTTTACGGAGACGTCGTGGTAGCTTAAGAAATGAATGTAGGAGACAGCGAAGGTGGGTTTTCTATATACTGTAAATGCATACCTGTTCTGTTTTCTTATGATCAGTACATCTAGGAACGGCAGTTTTCCGTCCTTTTCCCATTCTGTTTTAAATTTTATGGTCGGAACTAGCGAATTTAGCCTATTAAAAATTCCTTAAAGTCCCCAGCTATTGTCCCAGAAAGTAAAGATATCATCTACGTATCTAAGCCAGATCATGTTATGGGGTTTGATAGACGACAAAAGTTCTGTTTCGAAATATTCCATGTACAAGTTTGCTAGAAGGGTGATAGGGGACTTCCCATGCTACAGCCAAATTTTTGTTTGTAAAAATTACCATTGAAAGAAAACACGTTGTTAGTTACACAGAGGTTGATAAGTTTTAAAGTTTTATCTATGCCAAGAGGAAAATGGTCTTCATATGGTTGTAACTTCCTCTCTAAGAAAAACAACACGTCGGCAATCAGGACTTTAGTAAATAATGAATCGACGTCTAGACTGAGCAGTTTGATGTTGTTTGAGGATGTTTAAACTATTAAATTTTTGTATGAAATCTTCTGCATGTTTGACGTGGGAGGATGAGAAGGTTCCTAGAAAGAGTGATAACAAGTCTGCGAGCCATTTTGATAATTTGTACATGAAAGAGCCCCTGCTAGATATTATGGGGCGTAAAGGAATCCCTGTTAGACAAGGAAACATACATCAATAAAGTTCAAGAACTTCTAAACGATGCGAGACCTACGACAAATTAACGAAAGATCCTGCAACAAATATTGCTGCTCAGTTTAACAAATCAGTTAGAACCATAGGGGCAATAAAAAAGACATAGAATTACTAGAGACATTCAAGGTAATCAACCCCTCTCTCCCTATTTTTACGGCCTCCCGAAAACACATAAAGATGGGATTCCTTTACGCCCCATAATATCTAGCAGGGGCTCTTTCATGTACAAATTATCAAAATGGCTCGCAGACTTGTTTCACCCTTTCTAGGAACCTTCTCATCCTCCCACGTCAAACATGCAGAAGATTTCATACAAAAATTTAATAGTTTAAACATCCTCAAACAACATCAAACTGCTCAGTCTAGACGTCGATTCATTATTTACTAAAGTCCTGATTGCCGACGTGTTGTTTTTCTTAGAGAGGAAGTTACAACCATATGAAGACCATTTTCCTCTTGGCATAGATAAAACTTTAAAACTTATCAACCTCTGTGTAACTAACAACGTGTTTTTTCTTTCAATGGTAATTTTTACAAACAAAAATTTGGCTGTAGCATGGGAAGTCCCCTATCACCCCTTCTAGCAAACTTGTACATGGAATATTTCGAAACAGAACTTTTGTCGTCTATCAAACCCCATAACATGATCTGGCTTAGATACGTAGATGATATCTTTACTTTCTGGGACAATAGCTGGGGGGACTTTAAGGAATTTTTTAATAGGCTAAATTCGCTAGTTCCGACCATAAAATTTAAAACAGAATGGGAAAAGGACGGAAAACTGCCGTTCCTAGATGTACTGATCATAAGAAAACAGAACAGGTATGCATTTACAGTATATAGAAAACCCACCTTCGCTGTCTCCTACATTCATTTCTTAAGCTACCACGACGTCTCCGTAAAAATCATGGTAGGGTGCAACCTATTCCTCAGAGGACTTAGGATATGTTCAAATGAGTACCTGGATCAAGAATTTAACACGATCCGCCAACACCTAACGCAACTGCTCTATCCACCACACATTATCGAGAGGGCTATTAATAAAGCAAATAAAATATACTACAGAGGTCCCACTCACAACAGACAAATAGATTTCAACAACAAAATAAAGCTTCCATACGATGAAAACATCCAAAAGGCCACCGAGCAACTCAGTTCTAATAATCCTTTCATTTTCCATTATCCCAAATCCATCGGGAGTTCGCTCGTTAACGTATACTTAAACAAAAAAAGGGAAGAAGCCGGAGTTTACAAGATACCGTGTAGTAATTGTCATGACATTTATGTAGGCGAGACAGATAGATCGCTCTTGCAAAGAATAACAGAGCACAAAAGATCAGTACGTTACGGTTCGAGAGTTCGGGAATTTTCCTACATATTAGAAATACAGGGCATGTCATTAACTGGAGTGGGGCGGAGTTGGTTTTCAAGAGTAGCTGTCCGTACAAAAGAAAGATGCTGGAATCTGCTATCATCAATCAAACCAACAATATGAACCTGTCGGGAGGACATTGGAAATCGGACGCCATTGACACCTTAATCCTCGCACCCTTTTGAAGAAGATGACCCAAGAAACGCGACCGCCAGATCCATCGCCAAACGGGAGCTAATGAGGCCAAAAACCACTAGGAATTGGTCAATCTCCTCCTTCTTAAGAAACGCCACCTCCTTAACATCGGAGGCCTAAGGCCACACCTTCATGTTTTTGTATATATACCATTGTAACTTTCCACCTGTCCATATTCTACCAGTGAACAGGGGCACAGAAACAAGTGCCTGAAATATATGGTTTCAACGTTTAAATAGTGTTTTATGGGCCTTCTTATTTTCATATTACACTGTAGTATTACAGGAAAAGACACTCATATATATATATATATATATATATATATATATATATATATATATATATATATATATATATATATATATATATATATATATATATATATATATATATATATATATATATATATATATATCACTTTCAATAAAGACACTCCTCCCCTTTCGTCGTCGACAGTAGGAAAGAAAGGATCGGGTACTTAATGAAAGGATTCCGTTTCTGATTTCTTTTTTCTCAAGAGATTTAGAAATTGGCTCAATCTGTCGGCCTTGTTTCCCCAAAATGGAAGATGTCTGGAAATTGAAGATTCTCTGTGCAATCTATGGTCAGCCTTTTTTGACCTTATCAATTAACTTGGACTCCTTTCTCTTAGAAATTCGTAGCCGTAAGATAAACCTTATAGATCATAAAAATTAGTCTCTGTTTGACTTTCCTTTCGTAATGATGAATTTGATGACAATTAATTTCAAATTCTCTTCTTATAATTTTCATTTCTTTATTTATATATACAGTAGGTATAGATACTGCGCGTGTGTGTGTGTACGTAAGATCATGAAATAAAAAGCTGTTTACCCCTCCCCTTCTCATTCTAATGTCTCTGAAAAATACAGTTATCATAATTCGATAATCATTTTTGCTCTTAATATAAGAACCATCCAAATTCAGCAATCCTTGTTGCCATGGTGATCGTCCCGACCTCCCTTGACACGAATTCCGAGTCTGTTCAGCGCTCTTTAATTCTCCCTTTGTCTCGGACTTTCTAATTACCGTGATTTATGATTCTCTTATCATCTCTGGTTATTACCAGGGTATTTTTTCTTGTATTTTTCATGCAGTTTCATTTCCTTCCTTGTTATTACCTATCCATATGTTCATGAGAACATCTTTCCTAATTCATTAACTTCTTTGTTTGGATAATGCTAAAAAGAGTGTTAGTTTTTCTGCTTCATATAAAATGAATATCCTTGAATAAAATAAAAATTGACATCTTCATTAAAATTTCTGAGGCATTAATGTATTAATGTTACGAGCACTAATTTAATTAACCTAAGCTTTTGATTATGGCTTTTATTTTTGCATTCGATATAATTGCTTTCTTATGGGCATTCAGTTAATTATTTATCTGTGCCTTTTATTAATATTATTTCTTTGCTTCAGGTCTTGTATACTAATTCCTCCAATATTCTTATTACTATTACTTCAAGTTTTGCATTCGATGTGATTACGCTCTTATGTGGATTCATCTCGTTATCTACCTGTTATTTTTATTTGGGTTATTTTCTTTTCTTCAAGTGTTACATATGAATTGGCAAAGTATAACAACGCCTTCTAGTATCTTTTCTAGTATATTTACTACTTTACTAAGGACATTTTAGTATTATCTTATATGCCCTTCTGCCTGCATGTGACCTGGAATCAGTTTTTTTATTATGTGGGAACGGAAATGAAAAGAAGTGGGAAGAGGCAGCAGTAAAGAGGGAATAATTCATTGTTGCTGCTGCTGCGTCATTAGTCAGTCACCTGCCAGCTACATCTACTTATCTGTGTGGCTGGAGGACACACACACACACACACTATATATATTTATTTATATTATAAACATATGTTGCTATTTATATATATATATATATATATATATATATATATATATATATATATATATATATATATATATATATATATATATATATATATATATATATATATATATATAGAGAGAGAGAGAGAGAGAGAGAGAGAGAGAGAGAGAGAGAGAGAGAGAGAGAGAGAGAGAGCCAAAACTTGGAGTAAATTCTGTAACTTGTTGTCGACCCCAGATTTAACATACTATTATGGTATTATTAGAGTAAAATGTTTGTACTGTTTCGAAAATAAATCTATAATGAAAAATTATTTTAACAGAAGTAGAATGAACGCAAACGTTGAAGAATATTAAAACTAACTAAAACACCAACTGCGAAAAAACTACAAAATACACAAAATATATTTTAAAATCTCAAGTATTTGTACAATACATCCACTAATTGATTCTCATTCTGCGTTAATTGCTGGTTGATAACAAGCCATAGTGGTACTCGAATGATGTCCCAATTAATGGGAAACATCTGTATTCCGAGTTCTGGCTTTGATGTCATTGTAATTTGTATATCATTATAATTATATATCACACACAAATATATATATATATATATATATATATATATATATATATATATATATATATATATATATATATATATATATATATATATATATATATATATATATATATATATATATATATATATATATATATATATGTGTGTGTGTGTGTGTGTGTGTGTGTGTGTATTTTTCTTATATATATCTTCTTCCAGGTGCAGTCTTTGAACTTCGTATGATATATATGGAAAAATATTTAACTTGGTTTCCTTCTATAAAACATTTGTGATTATTGCGCCTACACTTAGAGAGCAAAAGCCTGCATTCACATCACAATGGAAACAAATATTTGGATAAATAGTCTTTATACACACAGTTCCCTATGACCTGCAGGAAGGGTTTTAATTACATTTGATTTGATGTTCCCATTCAAGTGTTAGCATATGACCTGGCTAGATGACATTATTGTCAATGTCAATTCAGAAAAACACAGTAAACCGAACCGAGGATTAACAGTGGATCAATACTCCTTGAATGGAATGGAATAGAATGGAATATAGAGTTTAGGCCAACGGCCAAGCACTGGGGCCTATGAGGTCATGAAGCGCTGGAAAGGAAATTAAGAGTAGGTAGGTTTGAAAGGTGTAACAGGAGGAAAACCTCGCAGTTGCACTGTGAAATAATTGTTAGGAAAGGGTGGACAGCAAGATGGAAGAAAGATAATAAGAATGGAGGTACAATAAAAGCAATGAAAGGAGTTGCAACTTGGGGCCGAAAGGACGCTGCGAAGAACGTTTAGTAATGCCTACAGTGCAGCCCGTGAGGTGCACTGACAGCACTATCACCCTACGGGTTAATCCTCCTTGACGACTGACGTTTTTGTCTAAAAGGGAGAACGATATTATGCTGCTTTTAGATGTTTAACTTTGGGATTTGAATACAAACAACACTTCTGAAGTAATGAACTTAAAATTCTTATTATTCAACGTACATGATTTTACTAATTGCTACTATTTTTTTCGGGAAGGTGGTCACTTAGCGTGACAATAAATGGAAATAAGTATAGCTTCATAATATCTTTGATGGTGTAGTCTTGGTGTGCTTATTCCAGTTGCACCTGGCAGGTGGTCACTTGTTTTATACGAAGTGAAGGAGTTAAATTAAGGTCAGGATTGATCCCTGCTGAAATGTGTCGTTCATTTACGTAACGGTGGCTGCGACCGGGGAAGGAAATAGCGTGTGCTACTCTCTGCTCTTTTGTAACCTCCAAAGAATAATAACGTTCCAAGGATTTAAAAGAAACTATGAGAGTCATATTACCCAAGGATGGTAAATACAATCATTAAATTAAACAGAAAAGGAAATTCAGTTCTAATGGGAGGGGGATGGAATGAGAGCGGGAAGACTGGGTGGGAAATGGGGGGGGTGTTTAAAGAAGTATTCCTCATGCAATTTTCACGAAGAAAACTCCTCTGCTTGTTGCACACGACTAATAAAATCCACAAAATGATATTAACTACGAGGGAGTAAACAATCGTTCCCCTGGATTAATTTCCCAGATGTAATACATCGGAGAGAAGGTTTAATTAATTTTACCCCTGATACCTTTCATTACTCATCTGCCTGGCTGTTATTTTTTTTTTTTTACCAAATTCCGGCTGGGCTTCTGGACTAGGCTCCCAGCCATCTATGAATGTAGCTTCCACATTACATTTCTGAAGCCGCTGCCTTGTGATAGAATTGTATTAACTAAAAACGTCACCGAAGGAATTACAGTGAATAACTCATTGCGTGTTGTGAGGAAGAAGGGAATGCAACTAGGTGAAAAATGAAGAGCTGCAATCTGTTATTGCATAATTACTCGACAAAGGACATCAAACAAGTTAGCGGAATGTGTAAAAAAAGTTTGCAAGTTTGGAATTAATTTTCCTGTATATATAATATATAATATAATAATATATATTTATATATATATATATATCGGGCATATGCTTATATATATATATAGATATATATATATATTTTTATATATATATATATATATAAAGGTGTATATAAGTCTATGGTATGGATGACCGTTTATAAGAAGGAATGTTTCCCTATAGTTTTGGCCTATGTATGTATTTATCTGGAGGTTTATATGTAATAATGTTACATAGCGGTCTTAGGATTACCACCGATGTCAAATAGTTGCTCCTTGTTCAACGCCATCGTAATTCAAAAAGAGATTCGTTTTCTTAATCTGAAAGCAACATTCATTTGCAAATGATCTATTTGCATTCACTTTCACCATTAACATTTCTTTGCAAATGAGGAAGCTCCCTTGTGTGCAACGACTAGACTTTAAAAAAAATCAGTTTATTGAATAACCTACAAATAGAAAGTTTGATGCACATGACGTTTTATTGTTTGTTTATTTTGGAAATCCGTCACTAAGTTCAGCGATCTCCTTGTGTTGTTGAGTACTTTTGTTATTCATTGAAGAATTTATCTTTTTTAAACTTTTTATTTTGTACTATAGTATATTTTACCAACTTGCAAAAATGAAAATGGGCACAAACTATGTCACAATAATAGAGCGTTTATAGCTCATTTGAACAATCTGACTTTGAGAGATATATATTTACGTAACTTTGGAATCTCGTTTAGCAAAAATGATGCTCGAAAAGCGAATTTTCTCCCCTGTAAAATATTTTGTTTCATATCTACTTTTCAATCATTATAAACTTTTCCCATGCACAATAATAACATTGTTTAATGCCTTTTATAGGAAAAAATTAGCCTATTAAAAAATTGATATATTTCCCCATATGATAAGAAAGTAAGAGAAAGATAAATATTAAAGACAAACTTATTCACTTTGATAGACAACGAATCAAACAGCACCAATATTCTGTGAGAACTGGCCAAATGTCGTGTGTTTATTCGTAATGTATGAGAATTTAGATCATCCTATTAACTGGAGTAAATTTACCATCATGGCAGTCCTTGTTCAATGACACAATTAAAAGGAATATCATCGAATCTTGTTTTATCAAGTTAAATAATAAATCCATCTGCAATTTAGTTTCTTGGTTTGTTTTAAACTTGATGCCTTCATAATTTGAAAAAAATTCAGTGATAAATATATGCAAATAAAAAGTTTGATTATACATGTTTTACTGTTTGTTTATTTTGTGAAATCCATGGGTAAGAATCAGCGTTTGCCTTATGGTTAAGTATATATTTGGATTTAGTTTGTGACCGCGTGATCCCTTATTTGCCGTTATTATTTTGTATTTTTTACTCCACCAACTTGCAAACCATCTGGTATTCAGGGTTATAAATGTTTTTGGAATTTACTGTTTGAGAGATATAAATTTAGTATTTTTGTTGTTTGGTCTAAAGGTTCAGTTTGTAACGAGAGCTTTTCCCCCTATAAAATATTTTGGATCATCTTTCTTTTATTCCCTTTACAACTGACCATCTGGTATTCTTGTTCTTTTGTTTTACTTTGTAACCTTTATTTCTTTGTTTTTTCGAGACCCTCCGATGCCTTAATAAACAAACTTGATATATTAACTTAGTGCCTGTCATTTTCCTATAAGAGATTGAAAAATAGTAAATAAAACTTATTCATTAACTAATATGATAATTAAAAGAACAAAGTAGATGCAACTACTGAAACAATAAACAAACTTACAAAAAACCTAGCATTATTTTTCGACAATCCGTTAAATATCCTCGGCAGCATGACTGATCTGTTAAATTTGTATTTGAAATCATGACCACAAAGAACTATACTATGAAGTACACATTTTCCGTCTATACAAGGCTGGGCATAAAACCCGCAAAGCACGAAAATTATTATTATTATTTTTTTTTTCGAAGAGACCATCTCCCTTTGTCCTCAGAACACAGGGAGGCAGTTCGTTGAGAAAGCTAAATAAATTTCATTTTCGTTCTCTTTGGGTTTTAGTCCATAAAGGACTAACTATGTTTTCCCGGTTTGAATACGTAGACATACCGCATACTATATTCTTATACACCATTGATTTTATTGTATAAAATATTACGAATCCTGACCATTTCCGATTCTCCATAATTGGATATGCTTCCACTCTTGTGTAATCCCACCAGAAACCTGTTAAACAAGGCATCAAAATCTTACACTACTCGCTGTTCTCATATATGTGCACGATTAATGTACTAGAAATGTTGAATCATGTAAAATATTCCAAAGAACAAAAGTTTATTTTAAACAAATCACCTCGGTTTCCTGTTAATCGTCTTGTGATTCTCTCTCTCTCTCTCTCTCTCTCTCTCTCTCTCTCTCTCTCTCTCTCTCTCTCTCTCTCTCTTTCTTCTGTGTGCGTTTTTAAAATATTCATTTCGGACGTTAATAACCATTTGAATTAATAACCATTAATGAATATGAAAAGCAATTAGGTAACTAACGGTTAAATCCAATTAAGAAGGATTCACCTCCCTACCAATTAATCAAAGTCAGAGGACAGTATCGTTCCCTCCGAATGAATAAATACTGATTATTGATTATGAGTTAAGGCATCATCAGCTTCTCCATTTTAGACTACCTGTTAGGTGGTTTTGGCCGTTGGAATCCCTCACATGCTACTTTTAGTAGCCAAATCTTGAACGATTACATAGCCACTGCTCAAAGGCATTCCATTGTCTGGAATTTCAGGGTCCAACCCCTTCCTTTGAAAATCCCTCTCCACCATCTATAAGACAGATGTACCTCATAACCACATTATTTCACTTCTAATCTAGTCAACTGCTGGTGCCTTTTCTTATTTTAACCTGTCAGATGTCCTCTTTACACTGAATTGAATTGAAATTAACTGAATATAGAGTTTAGGCCAAAGGCCAAATACTGGGACCTAGAGGTTATTCAGCGTTGGAAAGGAAATTGAGAATAAGTAAGTCTGAAAGGTGTAACAGGAGGAAAACCTCGCAGTTGCACTATGAAATAAGTGTTAGGAGAGGGTGGAAAGTCAAGATGGAATAAAGATAATATGAATGGAGGTACAGTAAAAGGAATGAAAGGGGTTGCAGCTAGGGGCCGAAGGGACGCTGCAAAGAACCTTCAGTAATGCCTATAGTGAACCCCGTGAGGCTCACTGACGACGACACTACGGGGATTCTTTTTGCACTGTGAGTGATCACTTTCATTTGCTTTCTCAATTTTCTACTAATCCTCCGACTTTTACATCATATTTACTCACTCTCGTACAGGCATTTTGCTTCACCTTTCGTTTTATCATCCCGCCACTTGCACACGAAATCCCTTCGTTCAGGTACCTATACGCATAAAACATCCTTCTGCGTCGAAGATTGTCAGACATCTTAGAAATCATTCTATAGTTTGGTGTCCCTTTACCTGTACCCATTTTTCATACCTTATTCATTATATGCTAATCTCGCAGCCTTCTTTTATCACCCATTTTCCTTCATTCCGTTGTTAATGAAGCATGTTTTGAGCACAATATCAAATATCTTAAGATGGAATTAGAAAGAATCGATATGATATTAGTTCTTGAAAGGTAAACCGACGGATTCTGATAGTGAGCCGTAATATTTATAAACGACTATCTATCGGGACTCAAGCAAACTTTCCGGTATTCGTCAGATAAGTCACACAGGTCATCTGTCATGACTTTCTGTTCCCTAAACACCCTGTAGGACTTCTATTAGATTTTTAATAGGCGTCAAAAGTGTTATTATATAATTTGTTTCCTACCTCGTCGAGATTACGTGTTAGTTATTCGAATAGTGTCTTCGTGGTCTCCAGAGTTCGTCTCAAATTCCTTATATCTTCCTGCGGTAACAGATTCACATTTCTCCTTAAGAACAGAATAATAGAGGACACTCGTCGCAGTTTATGTCTGGAATGAGAATGACACTTACGTATGTTCAAACTCATTCGCTGGAAAAATAATGGAACGTCATTTGAATACCCACATCGTCATTTCTGCTCCTTTGGCTGTGTTTCTGACCTGGAATTGACGATGAATACATGCGTCGGGTGGTCTCTGGACGGAAGGTTTTTATAGCTTAAGGTTAAAGACAAGGAAATGGAATTTCCCAGTAGTTAGCCGCTGAGAGTAGAATATTTAAATGATAATTTCAATGACGCGTAGAATTATTACTATTCTTTTTCTCAAAGTATTTATTTATTTTCGTATTGTGTAAATTCGATCTGATAACATTTAAATGAAGGTACCTTATGTATGTTGTATTTTCAGTAAATATAAATGCTACTATTGTCTTCTGAGGATTTGCTGATGTTGGAATAACTAGCAAATATATGAACTTTTTTTTTACTTTACTTTAACTTATCACTGAATTTAGCTTTCGAATACCATTTACTTCCTAGTGATCACGTTCTTTTACATGAAAATACTGAATTCCTGAATGATGGTATAAATATACCTGTTTATCAGTGTTTATCATTTCCAGTGAAACCTGGACCTTACAGTTTTGACAGAGAGAAAGAGAGAGAGAGAGAGATAGACTGATGAGACCGATTATTAGATGAAGAGATATCATAATCGGTCATGTTCATCATTTACTGTACTTTTGTGGACCTACACTAGATGAAGAGATATCATAATCGGTCATACCAGTACATCATTTCTCTCTCTCTCTCTCTCTCTCTCTCTCTCTCTCTCTCTCTCTCTCTCTCTCAATGAAACCATGATAAACACAGATAAACAGGTATATTTATGGCTATCGCGACGGATGAAATAACTGAAATTTCTTTATAGTCTACACATTCAGGAATTCAGTATTTTCATGTAAGAGAACGTGATCACTAGGAAGTAAATGGTATTCGAAAGCTAAATTCAGTGATATGTTAAAGTAAAGTAAAAAAAAAAAAAGTTCATATATTTGCTAGAGCTAGTTTGCTGTTTTTTCTTGTCTCTGATCAGGCGCATGACAAATATACTGGCTATATTTTTTATCATAGTCGATGGATATGTATTTAATAAATTATATCAAAAAGGCAATATTATGAATTCTTCGTATTAGATTTTAAATTGCGTCTAAAGGTGATAATTGCGAGGTGTCGTGGAATTCAAAGGACACTGAACTAAAGTCACTGGAATTTTTCTCACGTCCTTAAGAGGTAAAAGAAGAAGGAAAAAAAAACAGACACAAAGTTTAATGAAAGAAAACGTTTGAGAGAAGTTTCCTTCGTAGAAATGAAGAGCGACTTTTGACGTTAATGGAAAGAAAGAAGTAAGAAAATTGCCGAATGGCAATTGGCTCCCAAATTTGTAGAACAAGAAGGACAGAGCATGTTGGAAAAGAATGTTATTGTTTATAGTTTAGTCAAAAAGAAATGAGATGAGGTGACTCGACATTTTTTATACCTGTTTAAATTTTAATTTCCATCAACTGCAAATTCATCCATTTTATTTTAGAATTCTTATTTTTGTTATTTTTTATTGGAAGAAACCTAGTAGTTTTCATTAATTAATTCAATAACTTGTAACAATTCTCGTCTAATAATACCAGATAATTTATACATAAATTATGGTTAATTATCTTCCAAAGGTAAGACACAGTAGTTTTCTCTCTGTGATATTCATCAGTTTAAGTTAAAGTTTAACAATGTTTATTAGGCAGAAGTTAATCAAGTTTATTAAAGTTCAAGCCACCTAGAAACCACAATGGACAAGGCAAGTAAAGTACATTTTCGTTGTCAGCTCTACTTTTAGTGATTATGATTTATGTAGGCTACGAAGATCAAAGTAAAACCAGAATGATGATGAAAAATAGGAACAGTTAACTTGGTAAAGTTATTTGAGAGTACATATAAAATATAGTAGAATGATAGAAGAGGCAATTCACATAATAGGTAAAATGAGCAAGGTAGCAGAGTGAATGCACAAAAATTAAGGAGAAACTTACAGTGTGTATAGAAACCAAAACTGGAATATATTAAGGGACTGCTGAGCCCACTCTCCTTCGTGAAAAGAAAGAATCAGATGGTCAAGATGGACTGTTTGTTTGGAAAAGGTTAGACGTCGATATACCCGGATGCCATAAAAACATTCTAGTTGCTAATTCTGAGAGTATTCAAATTATCACAAATGTATATCTCAAAGTGAACTTTATTTCAGAATTCCAACAAACAGCCATAGCAAATATTACAGTTAAACATACATACATTAAATATATATATATATATATATATATATATATATATATATATATATATATATATATATATATATATATATATATATATATATATATATATATATATATATATATATATATGTGGGTAATGAGTAAGGAAATATTGCATAACTGTTGCAGGAAAATCTTACCATTTTCTAAAGAATGATAAAAAATACACTCCGAAATAGACAAATTTAACTTAGTCATTCAGAAAATATTTATATCTTCAAAAATAAAGTGACAAATTGACATCTGTGACGCGAAAGCATGAAGCAATATTGAGTGAAATGCAATCGGGAGAGCTACAAGTTTCTTTCAGAAGATGACCAGCAATAAAGACGGATTTCGTGTCTGGCAGTTTGAAGCTGCTCTGGAGCCGGCCATAAATAATGCTGGAAGCGAAGGAATGGCCACATCAACATATATCTTTGTGAAAGAGAGCGAGATTAAAATAGGAAGACGATTTAAGCATGATTATAGCAAGAGAGATTGAGAGGAGATGATGTATACATACACACATACACACACACACACACACACACATATATATATATATATATATATATATATATATATATATATATATATATATATATATATATATATATATATATATATATATATATATATATATATAAAACATATATATATATATATAATATATAGCCATATCTCAGGATATAGGGTGACAAGGAGATAGTCGGTCATCTGTATATGGTATTTATATTGCTATTACGCGTTTCATAACACATTGTTACATCTCAAGGCAAAAAAGAAAATTTACAAATTAAAATTTTCATGGAATAAAACCAAAGGGACTTCAAAGAGTCTCAACAAAGCCTTATAAATATACATTAAGAAACAAATTTACTAAAATAGCACCTGCTAGACTAAAATGTAGAAATGTTGAGGAAAATGAAAAATGACCTTGAAAAGGAAAGAGGGAAGCAGCAAAGAAAAATTAACTCAAACAGTCCAGATAATTACTGGCGCAGATTATGGTTCACTGTCAGAGGATTTGTAGGCAAAGTAGCAGATTTATGAATAACGATTCAAGCAAAATAATACAAAATGCAGATGACTTGTCTCTCTTACATAGGCAGGCGCACACACCCATACAAAACAGAGACATACATAGTCAGAATAATTAATACTTGTATTATATATATTTGAACGGTTATATGATATTAGAAAATTCTGGATTGGATAATCTATATATATACGATAATATAACATATATATATATGAATCTAATCTGCTCATGAAATCCTAGGGAATTGGCTGAAATGACCAGTTCGCTCAGGAACATTTGATCCCCGAGGGCTAGACTAAACAAGGCGAAACAGTGATTCATCTGCACTGTTTCACCGTGTTTAGTGCTAGTCCCTGGGGTGTCAAATGTGTTTCGCTGTGTTTAGTACTAGGCCCTGGGGGGTCAAATCGGTGGCCACGATCAAAAGGCACTTAGGGACATTTGATCTCCCAGGGGCTAGTACTAAACAGCGAAATACGTTTGACCTCCTGGGGCTAGTGCTAAACACGGCGAAACAGTGTAGATGAATCACTGTTTTGCCGTGTTTAGTACTAGCCCTCGGCGATCAAATGTTCCTAAGCAAGTTGCTCATTTCACAAATTCCCTAGGGATTTAGTGGAATCCCTGGATTTCACATATTTACTGTAACGCACACACACATATATATATATGTGTGTGTGTGTGTGTGAGCGCATATGTGCGTATTTAAAGTTCTAAACCCCTTCGGTAGTTGGTTCAGCTAAGATAGTCTTGTACTGGGCCTGGTCAGAGGTATGGGAGATATTAACAATAATGAATAATCAACTTAAAAGCTTTTGACAGAAGATTACCTGGCATGTGTATGTCACTATGGTCTTGACAAAATTACATAAGCGTCTTCATAAATAGTTTGGCCGGAAAAAATATTTCAGAGAGAGAAATAACTTGTATTTCATTATCTGATTCAGTTTTGTTCTGCACAAAACCTCCGTAAATTTATGTAAAATCACCGTTATTTTTGGGTGTTACATCAACGGCAAAAGAATTAAAGACTGCAGTTCCTTTTGGGAGCCTAAAAAATCAAAAAGAACTGAAAACAAAAATACATTAAATGGTGATCTGTAGCACATTTATTCTAGCTCAAAACCTGTTAACATTCTAGGAAAATGGTAAAATAGGGTTTCTGTCTGTTTTTCGAAGTAGGGGGGAAATGGAACTATTCTCCGAATCTTATTTGCTGTATTGCTCATTTTTTTTACTTTATTTGCTCACTGAAAGTTCTGGCACTAGAGATGCTTAAAAAGAAAACAAATCATATTATCGTGTGACGTATTTTAGGCTTTATTTTTTTTTTTAAGTGTTGTAAATTCGTCTTTATAAATTACCAGCTGACCATCCTGCCGTTGCCCGCAAATACTCTGAATGACAGCCGATCATTTACCTTAGACAGGAAGTGACACGTGGTTAATTTTTATTTACATGTCCCTGCTAAACCGTAACACACCACTAGACCTAAACACACATTCCACTAAACCTCAACACCCCCTAAATCGAAACACCACCACTAAACCTAAACACACCACCACTAAATCTAAACACACCCGTCACTTAACTGAAACACTCCCAATAAACCCAAGCACACCCACTAAACCAAAACACACCCCTACTAAACTTAACATATCTCCCACTAAACCTAAACACAACCCTACTAAACCTCAACACACCCCAGTAAACCACCATTAAATTTAAACACCCCTCCCACCAAAACTAAGCACCCTCTTCACTAAACATAAGCACCTCTCCCACTAAACCTAAACACACCCCAACTAAACTTAAACACACACACACACCACCCACAAAACCTAAACACACTTCTCACTAAATTAAATGTACTCCCACTGAATCTAAACTCACCCCAACTAACCCTAAACACACATCCCCACTACACCTAAATACACCTCTCACTAAACCTAAATGCATCCCCCACTAAACCTAAACACACGCCCCTACTAAAACTAAACACACACCCCACTAAACCTAAACACACCCCTCACTAAACCTAAATGTACCCCCGCTAAACCTAAACACACATCCCTACTAAAATTAAACACACACCCCTAAATCTAAACCCATCTCCACTAAACCTAAACACCTCCCAAATAAAAAAACAACGGCACTAAACCTTAAAACATCCCCACTTAACCTAAACACACCCCCACTTAACTAAAACACCCCACTAAACCTAAACACACCCCCTAACTAAACCAAAACACATATCCACTAAACCTAAACACACCCCACTAAACCTAAACACTGTCCCACTGAACCAAACACACCCCCACTAAACCTAAACACACCCCCCCCACTAAACCTAAACATCCCTCCAACCAAACCTAAACAGAACCCCCACTAACCTACACAAACCCCACTAAATCTAAACACACCCCACTAAACCTAAACACCCCTGAATCGAACAACCCCACTAAACCTAAACACATCTCCCACCAAACCTAAAGGCACCCCCACTAAACCTAAACACATCCACACTAAACCTAAACACACCCACCACTAAACCTAAACACCCCCCCCCACTAAACCTATACACATGCTCCACTAAACATAAACACTCCTCCCAGTAAACCTAAATGCACCCTGCACTAAATCTAAACACACCCCACTAAACCTAAACACACACCAACCTCAAAACCCTAAACACACTTCTCACTAAACCCAAATGCACCCCCACTAAACCTAAACTCACCCCCTACTAAACCTAAACACGCACCCACACTCAACCTAAACACATTCCTCACTAAACCTAAATGCACCCTCACTAAACCTAAACATGCACCATCCACTAAATCTAAACACCCCCTCACTAAACCTAAATGTATCCCTCACTAAACCTAAACATGCAATGTCCACCAAACCTAAACGCACCCTCACAAAACCTAAACACACACCACCCACTAAACCTAAATGCATCCCCTACTAAATCTAAACACACCCCTTACTAAACCTAAATACACCCCCAGTAAACCTAAATACACACCATCCACTAATGCTAAACACCCCTCCCTCCAAACCTAAACACACCCCACTAAACCTAAACACATTACCCCAGTAATCAAAAAACACACCTCCACTAAACCTAAACACACCCCCAGTAAACCAAAACACACCTCCACTAAACCTAAACACACCCACCACAAACAATCCTCCTACCAAATCTAAACACATCCTCCACTAAACATAAACACCCCTCCCACTAACCCTTAATGCGCCCTCCACCAAACCTAAACACAAACCTTGATACAGAATTAATACTCACAGGAAAGAAAAGCATTTTCAACAATATATTTCTATGGTCTCGAGTACATGAAATGATGTATGATAAACTCGTAGAGTTTATTTACCACTTAAGTTACAAAGGGCAGGGGGAAGGGGAACGGGAAGAGGGTACGGGTTTGAAACCTACCCTATTATCTACGCTGGGTCAAATGATGGCCTGGGATCGTGCCAAATTTTGTCTAGATCAGTCAAGCGGTTACCACGTTACGATGGGCATCGGGCAAGGGGTATGGGAGTAGGGGAAGGGGAAGGTGGTACTGGTTTGAAACCTGCCATGTTATCTAAGTTGGGTCAAGTGATGGCCGCGTGCCAAATTCTGTCTAGATCAGTCAAGCGGTTACCACATAAGTTACAAAGGGAAGTGGGGAATGGGGATGGGGGAAGGAGAAGGGAAAGGGGTAAGGGTTTGAAACCTACCCTATTATTAAGTTGGGTCAAATGGTGGCCACGTGCCAAATTTTGTCTAGATTGGTCAAGCGGTTCTGATTTCTGTAGCGCACAAACATACCAGCATTCACTTTTATATATAAAGAAGATTACTTTTACAAACAGTTTAGAAAGGAAGCAGGCCCGCCTTCGGAGGTCGAAAATTGGAGTTTCCGCCAAAACTAAGAAACTTGGTTAAAATGGAGCCCCTTACGTGTTGGCAACACACAAAGTCTAATCATCATATCTCAGCTCTTACGATTGATTTTAACAGTCAAGTGTGTTTGCTTACATATGATGTCATGACATATTGTTACGCTTATATTGACTTTATATGATCTGCATGAAAAATTTTCATATTTGTTTTCGTACGTTATGTCAGCCTGAAACCTTTAGCAACTGAAGACAATCATAAAGACCGCTATTAGTACTCGGGTATACCTGCTCAGGTCTGCCTGCGCATGCAAACCTGAATGCACTGGGATGCGCTGGGAGGCGGGGAGGGGGGTCTGGGAATGTATTATCCACGTATAATTGGGCCCTACTGCATATTGTAGTCAAATGAATGCCACTTACTCAGGTAAATTCTCCAACTTATTATGGCACTTCAGTTACAGAGTCCCCAATAAAATGAAAGAAATCACTAGTCAGACACACCCTTGGAAATATGACCTAATGCCAAGGAAGTGGGAGGTTGTATTGTGTAGATTACGTATTGGCCATACACGTTTAACTCACGGCTATGTGATGAATGGGGAGAATGAGCCTTTTAGTGACGATTGCTTGGTTCCACTGACTGTTAGGCATTTGCTGGTTGAGTGTCCCAGTCTAGTGGTGGTGTTGTCATGCATCGGGCTGTACCTGAAAAACAGTGCAGATTATCAGATCATTGCTAACTGAAACAAAGAGACCATATTCAAAAGAAAATGCTCTAAATGTCAACCTTTATGCTAAGCCAGTCAGAACAGCTAGCATATTCTGTGAAGTCATGCAAAAATACTTTAGTGGAAAGTATTTCTTGGTAATTGTGATAAGGTAAAATGCTCTTACTTGTTTTCAGTCATCAAATGTTAACATTCATCAGGATGTGTAGATCGACTTTTATCAAACAAAACACAAACCTTAACTCAACTACCCACATGAGATACAAACATATTTTGAGGGACTGACAGAAAATGTTGTGAAGGGGAGTGAGTTTTTTTATATATACTAGGACCAGTTTGCTACACTAGTACTGCTTTTGAGAGACCTACCTCAAATAACAAAGAAAACCATTGGGTCTGCACGTATACAGTTGGAACTTGAATTGGAATATAAAATTTAGGCCAAGGGCCAAGCCCTGGGACCTATGAAGTCATTCAGTGTATTTCAAGGATCACAGTTTTTTTTTATACTTTTATGCAGCATTACGTCTAAAGACTAGGGACGGCTTACGAAGGAAAAGAGTGGATCCTATTGATGTAAAATCTTTATGTTAATGTGAAAACCTGGACTTCAAACCAGAAAGCAAAAATTCAAGAGCTGTTCATAAGGCGTCATGTAAATCAAGGAAACATGGAGAAGAAGCTTATATATGGGAAGCCACAATGGGGCTTTAGATGTGCATGAAATGGATGCTATTAAATACTTTGTGTGAGCACGAGATAAACTACTGACAGCACTATGAAACAATAACCTAGTGTCAACTGTCTTTGTTGGAAGCTCCTTGATTGCTCTGGCTGATACAGATATCATGGACTCTCCACTATACCACTTTAAGAGTTATCTTAAAAGAATAATAGACAAAGTAACCAATAAACACAGAATTTGTCCTCAGCTACGACTGAAGCGTCTGGTAAAACCATATCCAGTGCATGGCTAGGTGTATGGTTGGACTTCTTTCTCAGCTCGAGGGAATCGACAGAATTCCAGAGCCGACCTGACATTAAAACGCAATAAAAAATCTCTGTATTGTATTAAAGTCCACAGAGATAACAAAAGGTGCAAATTTGCAAATTCCCTGATCCAAAGAGATCAAGGGATTATATCAAGCAAACTTATTTTATGAGGCACTATGGGGCTGAGATGGAATACAAATGCGTACACATTATAGTATTTAATAGAACCTCAGAAACAAAATATCGTTGCATTCACAAATACAGTTCATGTGACGATAGGTATAAATCACTGCTACACATAGGTATAAATCACTGCTACACAGTACGGAGCTACTGTATATATATATATACTGTGCAAGACAGAATTTCTGCCGAGATAAACAGACCTTAGGGAGGCTCACAACCCTGGAACGATAAACTTTGCCTTAGAGTTACATACAGACACAAGAGTCTCCGACAGAATTATCATGTCAAAGAGGCATGACAATACAGGTCAAGACAAATTTCCCCAGGTCGTTGATGATATTTGAATAACGCATCTTATTTTTACAATCGAGTACAGTTCGATATCGCCAGAAATAATAATAAAAAAATTATTTGATATTAGAATTTAGAGAGAACTTATCTAATAAAACCTAACTCTTTTAAAGATAAAACATGAAGAAAATTAAATCCACCACTAGCCATTCGAGCAAGAACAGAAACTCTTATGACAACAAGAAATATAAAGATTTCAAACTGGAATAAATTCTGCAAAGGAAATATTGTAAAATGAAATTCGAATACCATAATCAGAGACCTCTTTTTCAGAAATACTCAAAATTCACGTCTTCCCTGCAAGTCTGTAGTAACAAGATATTATTATTAATTTACTACATAGAAAAACTAATCAGGTCAAGTACTTTTCTTATTTACTGTCGATTCATCGATCCAAAAGCAATTTCTGTTTAATGCGACGATACTTATTACATTGTTTAATATATCTTTACTGCTAAGCAATTTTCCCTAACGCAAACTACGTTGACATAGTCATCCTGTATCTAATTCATATACCAATAAGCTATTTCATATACCTACTTGAAAGTCTTAGACAGTAGAGCTTCAAATCTCATCATAATGATTGTGCTACAAATCACCTACCATTAACTAGAGGAATACCTCTTCATTCAAACCCTCCCATTCAGCAGTTCTGCGACCCCATATATTTAACATTTTGTGTCTAGCTCTTCTCCTTCAACCCTAATAATTATACATCAATACTTTCAATGTAAATAAAATAGGATTTAAAACTTCTGTTCAAAACATATGCACAAGTCATCTTTGTAATTTAAAAACATATTTAGATGAATAGTAAAAAGAATCCTAGTGAATATACTTTAATTACTAATTTGATGTAAATATATTATAATGTTATACAATATTCCAAGTTGTAACAATTGTAAATGCCATTTTAATAAAAAGTAATTATACATCTAAATTAGAGTTTCATTTCATCAACCTCTCAACCCTCTACTCTCAGTAGACTCGACTACCAAACCACTCAAAATATTCTGCGTCCATCTTGTAGCTACGTTCGACAATGTTTGTCCGATGAAATCCTCAGAAGCTGTTATGGCAATTTTTCTCCTGCTACTTCACATCAGGCAAATTCGTCGAAATTCACCTAATAGGCAACTCCACACTCAGACCAGTCAGCGGCTTTTTTTTCTTGTTTGCAAATTCTAATGACCCATTATTCTAGCACTGAAAAACTTCTCTTCAGTTTCACATACCAACTCTTTTTTTTTTCATTTTTCTAGATAAAACTACCATTACAGAATATTTATACCATAAAAACTATTTAAACATATAAATCGTATATAATAAATTATTTCTATTCGTACTTAAGTCTACTACTCTTGAAATTTATCTTCGTGGAATTAGTTACTTACGTAATGTCATGCTAACAAACAAATTTTTTCTCGTACACAAGCCACCTAACACCACCATCTCAACCTTGTTAGGCTTTTATATACTTTCATCCAAGTGTAAGTTTTCAAATTACCTAATAAAAATTTTCCTTTGATTGATGAACTCACCTAGACAGTAAACATTGCTAACACCTTCCGCCTCCAAAATTTTAGATTAACGTAATTGTGGGCAATACCAAAAGGATCAGATTACAGCTTTCCAATTACAATTCTAAGCAATAGGGCTTCTTAAAATATCCACAGCTCATACACGCAGCTAAGTTATGGACAAAATAGGATATCGTTTACCACACACCAGCTCAAGTTTAGGGTATGCAGGCTACGATATTTATAGGTTTATATTTTTAAGAAAATTTGTATTATCGGTGAATATCAAAAACTACCCTATCTTTGTTACTTAGCCAATGGTTAAGAGGGTAAAATGTTGAAATTTAAGTAGTTTAGGCGATTAAGAACTATCCAATCTTAGTTACTTGGGCTCTATAGTTACAGTTTATAATTCATACTCATTTGATATTCTTATAAAGCTGTCCACTTCCTGGAGTTCTCACAATAGCCATGCCCTAATCGTTGTAGTCTATTTTAAGTCATTTCCTCAGGGCCTAAAGCATATTACAATCAGCGGTTCAGTGATCTTTCATTGAAGGTATAAGAGTAATTCCAAGTTCAGATTCAGTGCCAAGTCACAAGGGCTTGCTTGTAGCAGCAACAATATAGATTTTCCCCAGGAGTAGTCACTCCAACAAGTGACATACCTGTATCATTTTCAAACTCTCATCCGTACAAGCAAAATAAAGGATAAAGACTAATTACCATTATTAAAAACAATTCATTATTAATATCATCCAAGACAGTTGAGACAATCAAAGGAAATCCATAGTAGCATTAGGGGCCCAGCATCTCGACTGCTTAAGTTTTCGACCGCAGTTAGGTATCTGCATCTTGCTTCTTCCCTCCCAGGAAAGGGGAAACTTCCGACGAGAATATTAGTCCGACTTTTTAGTAATTAAGATCGTTGTAGCAATTAGGCCACGCCAGTCCAACATCAAACAACCTGGAATAATGAAGAGCGTAAGACGGGTTCAGAGCATGTTTAAACAGTCATCCTAAAGCAAATTACGTTACAGTTCTTTCCATTATAAAACAATTATGTTACAGTTCTTGTCAGGTTAAGATTATTCTTGGACAAGTTGTTACTAAACAATTAAAGATTTACGATATGCAACTTAAGTTAAATGGAACGGGGGAAAATATTACCTTAAATTTAGGAAGACATGTTCAGCTATAATCCATTGTTTTCCATTGTTTTAAGTCGCACAATACTAACCACGACTAAGAGGGTTTGCGTTCAGTATGATTAGCCTGGCCACATCAGATTTAGGTAATAACCTGAAAACAGAAAACTTTCAAAACAGTCCGCTACTAATATTCAAAATACAGTAAATTTATGAAACAATGTAAATGAATTTGTACTAAAAAAAAAAATATGAAATAGAAAGTTTAAATGAATTTTTCTAAAAAATACAGTATATTTATATGGAACAATGAAAATTAATTTTACTAAATGTAAAAATATTCAAAATAGAAAACTTTTTAAATTAAGTTTTATTAAACTTGTTTAAACATTATTTAATCAAAGACTTGTTTCTTTGAACTCAAAATCATTTGAAAAAAAAAAAAATATTGAACTTTAAACTGCCAGCAAAATAAATCCTATCATCCTTCAAATAAACAAAGTACCTGATCTGGTAAAAAAAAAAAAAAAATTCCTCCCAGGAACTAATTATGGCAGGACTTCCGTCCTACCATAACTAGTTCAAGGGAGTACCTCCACCCCTAAAAGGGCACCGCCCCTAAAGGGGTGGAGGAAAAAAAATGGTTTTCATATAAAGATACGAACAGCAAAACACTCACCGATTCCTTCTATCTTCTCTATTTACCTATCTTCTGAAAAACAGTTCCTTCCGAGTCAAGATTCCATCCTCCAAACAGAAGAACCAGCTCGACGGCTTGAGTACACAGTACAAGTTTGTATTGCACTATGACCAAATCACCAAATTAGGCACCAACACGAACGCACCTGTAGTAAAAAATAAATTAACCAAATTAACCATACCCTTTAATGACACACCGTAGAGTAAAAGATTCACCAGCCACTGCAATGTTATCACGAGTTAGAAGTTACTGTACAATTAAGATTAAAACAAAACCATAGCATCTTTAAAAAAAAAACTTAAGCCAAAAATCAAGACTAACACATTAGCAAGGAAAACCAATACATTACTGAACAAAATGAAAGAACCCTATAAAAGACAAGACAAAAAATACCACTAAAAGACAAACACTTACAAGAATAATCAAAACACAACGTTCTCCGGTAGACGATGGAATGACCCAGCGCTCCCAGACTACTTCCGACGAAGGTAAACATCATTTACAAGGACGATCAGGTTCAGGAACAACTACCAAGGACCAAGGACGGCAATCGTTACCCAAGAACAGTCGCTCGGTTCTTCGTTGCGAGAATCAGGCCAAAAGCGGTTAACTGCCCTTTGGCTTAAGTATTTTCATTTTTACGCATTTTCTTTCGTCGGCTTTCTATTAATTCTTCATGAAACATTTACAATAATATTGTATCGAAACTATTTTACGGCCAAACGTGCTATATATCTTATTAGTGACATTCACATTTCGTATGACTCTTCCCACTTGTGGGAAAACGTCTTAATTTTCAAACAATATTCACATGTGCATTGTCGAACTGACTCTAATTGTCTATCCTACACTCTAAGGATCCCAACAATGAAGTCTAAATCCAGTTGTCTCTTCCGTGTAATAAATATATTCCTTCTTTTCATTCCAAAACAAAGATGAACCATCCTTTTGGTGTGTTTTCCATGTGTCATAACCAGTACTCATTATTTCATATATTTTGTCAATTTGTCTATTTTACTTTAGTGTATGTGTATATTTCACTTTAGTTTATCTAATTTGTGTACTTCACTTTAGGTTATCTGAAATATTTATTTCACTTTAGTTTATCTGAAATGTTATTTCACTTTAGTTTACCTGGAAAAATGTTTATCATCTCATGTGCTTCCCATAG
>NC_089744.1:72713143-72723143 GCF_040412425.1 Macrobrachium rosenbergii | reverse complement strand
TACAGAAGTGCCAGTTTACGTTATTTTTAATCCTTTTTTAATAAAAAACAAATACACAGTAGAACTTTTTATCCAATAGGTAAAATTTTTTGTTTTTTTATTCCTTGCAGTCGTTTTTATGTTTTCATATCTTTAACTGATTTATATGAATGTTTACTGCATAAATTAAATAAGATCTAATTTCATATTTTTACACTACACCATTGTAATAAAAATGGATAAAATCTATAAAATTGAGCTATTGATCATTTTTAAATCAAATTTAATTTGATTTCAATGGAATTTTTACCTAACAAAAAAATCATAAATCTGGAGAAAGAAGTATCTTTATACCAAATTAAGTATAAATATGAAAATTTAATCTAATTTTTTATTTCACCAAAAGACGATTGGAAATGAAAAAAAAACCCTAAAATAGGTTATCTGATTTTATAGAATCACTGAAAGAGTTTTTTTAACGGGAATAAACATAGAATTTTTGTTCTGGAATAAAAAGAGTATCTTGGTTATAGAATAAACAGTTAATATAGAAAACGGGATTTAAATTTTGAAAATAACCTTTAGGAAAATGAATTATTGTACTCAGTATAGTGAAATCGTCATTTCATAGGAAAATGCCCAGTAAAAAAATCTATCTGTTTATCTATCTATCTTTTCTTTCTTTCCCCTCAAAAAGTCAGAGGAAATATGACACTATATCTTGTGTTTCCATTTCTAAGATATTTTAGTCCAGCCTATATCAGTACCGGAGTCCACTTAGTTTCTAATATGAACATGGAATTACTGTATATATCTTTACCGGCGAATGAGGGGCTTGTAGATTTGAAGCTGCAAATACTTATTTTTTTTTTTGCAGGGTTCAGTGAATAAAGTCAATGACTAGTCAACAACAAATCATACTCACAGTTACGATTTATTCACTTGATGTTTCATCAGTGACTTTATTTCAGTTGCAAAGATTATATAAGTATCTGATTAGTCTTAACACAATTTACATATAGCTATTTCCTAATTTATTTTAATGAGGTTCATTATCAGTTTTTTTCGGTGTGCTGATAAAGAGGTATAAAAGCACCATTTTTGTTTTATTAATGAATGTTAATATGGTTAAGTATTTATTATGAATACTTGAATATATAACTATTTATCAGCAACGGAATAACATTAGATTAAAATCAAGAAATCCATCTCCTTTGTGACAGCTCTTATATGTCAGAAAAAAAAAGGGTCGTTGTCACATTTTCCTCCCAGATTACCAGCACAACAGGAAGCAATGTAATCGAACTGCCAGAGGCAAACTCACTTCCATAAAGTAAAGTTTCTTCCGTGAGCTGGGCCCAAGGAAAACATCTTTTCCCCTCAGCCTTCCATAGAATGTTTTCCCAACAATCCGAGCGTTTCACGTTTTCTCAGAATCTTATCTTTGAAATGTCTCTGAATGGTGTCAGGTTTTGATAGCTAAATGGCCTTTGGGAATATGGAGCTAAGATCAGGAGATTTGTAACGTCTGTAAAGACTCTGGTTTGAATATTTGATTTATGAGAACAATTGAATACAAGATCTCTTCATTTAGAAAATTATAAGCTCCTTTTTTTTTTTTTTTTTTTATCCTGGGTCGTTGAATACTAAATGCTTCGTAATTTTGCGAAATATGTATAAACAAAGAAATACACAATTTCTGTGCTCGACAGCAATATAACTAAAAGGCCATACACTGCATTATCAACATATGTTTTGCCTAACACGCTTTGCTTGATGCCAAAAGAATCGAAACATTTGCTTCGCTTTTTAAATATATTGGTTATGGAATGCTATTAATGAAAAATTCTTAATTTTATAAACAACTAGGAGTTGTGCCGTTGTTTTAAAAAAATAAACAATTACGTTGTTTTGACACACGCGCACACACACAAACAAACATACACAGGCTAGAATTAATAACGAAAGAGTCTCAGCTATCAAAATATTTCTCTCTCTCGTTTCAAAAATACATTTTTAATTCTTTTGGGAGACCTTCCGTGCCCAGGGGCAGAGGAAAAACTGCCTCTACATTTTGCTTGTCAAGCCTACTCACGGAAAGTGAGAAGAAAGGACATTGAAATTAAAATATGATCTTATGCTTAAAAATAGATCACTTTTAAGCTGAAGAGGTACTGACATTTTGATCTTTGATTTACACGTAAATAATACTAATATTACTGTGTTACTAGTGGCATTACCTATTTTGAGAAGACTTTTGTATTACCTATACCAGTTTTCAGCTGTATTATTCATATAAAAATTGGCTGAATGAATAAAAAATAAGTAAGAAAACAGAACTTACCTTAAGTTTTTTTTTGGGCATACTTACAAAAAGAAGTCGTCTGAGTTTTCCTCAGGAAGATGAATTGAGAGTTTTCTATTCTTTTTCTCTCTCTCTGGCCTGTGAAGATTCCCAAAATGCTTTCGTTCCTGTTCCCTCATCGGCCTCAGAGGGTATGTAAAGAGGCAGAGCAACTGTTCCAGGAAAAGAATGAGATGTTTGGAGTGTACATAATTTTTTCCCCGGAAGTTATTTGAGGAATCCGCATTTATTGTTCTACTGCTTCTATGAGCCTTTTTTCCCTAAGCCTGATTTTTTTTTTTTCGATTTTAATGTAACTTCTGAAATGATTTTTAAGGTCTGTTTAGGCAAATCACCTAAGATGGAAATAACTCTATTCTTTTGCCCTTTATTATCCTTTTAAACTTCGAGGTCTACTTCTTGAAAAAATAGCTGAAAGTTTAATAAATTTAATTGATGTAATATGTTACATTGAATACTTTTAGTTCTCTCTAAAATGCATTTGAATATTTTGAATAAATTTAAATAATATCTTTCATCATCTTTTTAAAATACATTAAATGTATGCTATATCATAAGGCTTCTTTATTCAAATGTACATCAGCAGCAACCCATTTTATTTATCAAAAATATTTAAAATACTGCTCTTGCAAATTCCAATATAAAGTTTTTCCATAAAAAAATTATATTCTTCCGTTTGATAATTTAAAGAAGAAGCTAGTAATAAAGAATAAGATAAAAATAGTCTTTAAACAAAGTTATAAAACGTGTATGCACTTGTAGTATAAACCCTTGTATACTCTCTCTCTCTCTCTCTCTCTCTCTCTCTCTCTCTCTCTCTCTCTCTCAATTCACCCAGATACCCAATTATAGTGCCATGGTATCATCATCTCCATTTGATTGCTGCAGAATATCAAAGAGGTTGTCAGAGCCATTCCAGGTACACTTCCTGATAATTAATGGCAGATAGTATTCGAATTGTAATTGCTGCTTTGAAACGCCATAATTCAATCTTTTATGCTGTCGATGCCTGTGAAAATGAGTGCAAAAATCAGTCATGTAAAACCAGGTTCTCTGTCAAATGTTTTAGTTACGCAAGTCCACAAAAAACAAACAAATTATTTGAAATATGAAGATGGTATAAACCTAATTTGAATTTGTATTCAGATAGACAAGGAATCATCTCTTACCTCACAAATGTTAATTAATGCATAGTGAAACCAGGTCAACATCCAGAATATTTATTAACTTTATACTAGTTACACCTTCAAAGGTGAGACTTGTACAGAAAATAATCGGCAGATGTAAACAGTAACTTAGATCAGATGGTTTCCATAAACGAGACAAGGGATAAAGTACAACTCTTGAGACAGATAACCCTTAACTGATAACGTTATATCTTTTATTCAGTCTGACAGCAATTAATAAAAAGCATGTTAATTACGCCATTAACTTATTAACTAAGCTTCTGGAGAAAACAATACATATTTGTGTAGGGTCAAATGAAGAAAACATGAACAAAGAAATATGTAGGACAGACCTGCAAACTGTCAAGCACAGCCTCCCATAGGAAAGGAAATGCCCATCACAGAATTCCAAGCTCATGCGATTAAGACGTCTTTTAAAACTTTTCGTGTTCGTATACGTGAGTTCTTTTCGAAATGCGGTGCCTGATTTGTTGCTGTGGGAAGAGTGAGAGAGAGAGAGAGAGAGAGAGAGAGAGAGAGAGAGAGAGAGAGAGAGAGAGAGAGAGAGAGAGAGGAGAAAGGAAGGAAGAAAACGGATGTCAAGAAATAAGTCTCTCTGTAGTCTGTCTTCTTCTGTCAACTGCTTACTTTCATATTTTCATTTTTTGTCTTACGCATTTTCATGAAAAAAAGGTTGAATAAGAGATGTAGGACAATACAGCGTTACGAAGTTTGAGTATAATATAAAGAAGACCTATGCAGAAAGTATTTGAGTTTGTTAAGGAAGGGAAGATCATCATCAAACGCTAACTTTATTGAACCATCACTTTAATGTACCTCAGCTGAAAATTGACCCAAGGGACTCTTTCTTTTCTTGATTGCATTTGTCATGATCTGTTGATAATCTAGTTGTCCTTTAAACAAACGAATGTTTATTGATTTTGTAATTTTCTACGTTTATTGAACACGCATTATAACCATTACCATATTAGGATATGACACCAAGGCATTTCTTCTCTATGTTAATGCAGCAGAGAAGGATATGAAGTATGAAGGGTATGAAGTATGCGTGTCTTTCTCCACATTAATAATTTATTCTAATGAAATTAGAAAAAAGTTGCATACTCAGTGCGGTTTGTGTTTATTCACAATGTCGTATTCTGCGGCAACATTGTTTTTTCGATTTAGATAGCTGACCTTAGGCCGTCTTGATCTTGAAGCAGTTTGTAATCAACATCATAAAAATAAACTGGAGATATATGACATAATTTTATAACCTGAAATACGGGCAAGAATAATAACTCCGCATCGTAAAGACTGAATGGCTCGTACGATTTACGGCTCATCAGCTCAAAGAAAAAAGAGAAAAAATAAGTTCGTCCACGGACTTTCCAGAGTTGCTTAACCTTCTTTTATGTCATCAAATAGGAGCGCCTGGTATATGGCTGTCGTTTCCATGGTGGTATCAAATGACTCCTGAATGGCAGATGAGCCTCTTTCTTGAAGCTAAAAACATAATTCCTGTGGATGCTGATATGTAAACCTAAAGTATCCCCAGACCCCATTGCTCTGGGTAATGTGAGATTCACTAATGGCCAGGACGATGGGTTTGAAGCTGCTCTGCAATCATGTGTGAAAACAGTGACCAAATAATGTCTTAATTTTTAAGGTTTTGAATAAGCGTATATATTGCATCAAAGAGAAGAAATACATGACCGTGGATCTCTTCAAGGAGACTAATGTGGATGGAATAGTGTGTGTGTGTGAGTGTGTGTGTGTTTGTGTGTATTTCCGTGCTTGTCACATTGGCCTCTTACCTTATTGACTTCGCAGATTACTACAAGCCTTTTCACTAAGTCACCTCGCACAATACTTGTACTGTTATATGTCTCCCACTTGATAACTGGGATAAATGTGATAATATTTCGCCAAAATATCACACACTGCATATATGAATATATGAATGTTACCGCATGAAATTGCATAGCTGTTTATTGAGTAGGTGTCATTGATTTTCAGATACTTTAGATCTCGGTATTAAATATTAATTTTGCATGTCAGAGTTCTATGAAGATAGTTATCATGAATATGACAGTCGCTTGGGGATAAGTATTGTTTCTTTCATGTACTGACGTCATTGTTGCGTGTGGTTCTTGCTAAAATCGTCTCATTGTGCGTATTGTAAGGCTTCCGTTATTGTTAACAAGAAATTTAGTCTTCATATATTCCAATATATGACTATTTGAAGTTGAAATGTTAGCTCTTCCATCCCCATTCACCTGTTATATCATGCAGTCTACTGGATAAGAGATATTTTGAATTTTTGAAGAATTTTGATATTATGAACAAACATCTTCGAACCCTAACCCACCATCATTGATCAAATCAAAGTGATCAGATATAAGCAGTCGAGTAGGCTTTCCTGCGAGTCCTGTTGTTTCATACCTTCAATGTCTTCCTGAGTGCTTACTCTCGCTGCAAACAGCGAATATAATGGGACCCATTAAGTAACACAACTACATATAACAGCATTAGAGTAGTGAGTACGGTTATTCCACAGCATTGTAGCTTAAATAACAGAAAATGCTTGGCACTGAGCATCATGGCACTGTGTCATATCAACAGTATATGAAACTGGCAAAGTGCAGCTATTAAGGGTGAAGGTGGAAGTGCACTGATGAAGTCAAATGGTTGAAATTAGATGAAGAAAAACAAGCAAAAAATGCGCTGAGGTTTCTTCGGCGCAATCGAGTTTTCTGTACAGCATATAATGTTAATGACCCGCGGCCCATGAAACTTTCAGCCACAACCCGGTGGTGGCCTATCCTATAACGTTGCCAGACACACTATCATGGCTAACTTTAACCCTAAACAAAATAAAAATTACTGAGGCTAGAGGGCTGCAATTTGATATGTGGTTGATCAATATACAGATTTGCAGTCCTCTAGCCTCAGTAGTTTTTAAGATCTGACGGCGGACAGAAAAAGTGATGACGGACAGACAAAACCATCTCAGTAGTTTTCGTGTACAGAAAATTTACAGAAAACGAATAATGAATCTGGCTCTCCTTTATGAAACGAAAGAGAGTCTACATCACCAATGTTTTACAAGTTCCTGAATGGCTTTCTTTCAGCAAAAGGAGTAAATATTTTATAAGTTATATTCGAAGCATATGAGCAAGTAAACAATTCATTATTAATATAGAACTGTATATGTTATTATAAACATAAAATTACATTGAAATTACACTAGCAACAAATATCATTTATTCAAATGGGCTTCGTTATGTATCAACAATAAACTGAATGAACACAAGGACGTAAGAATATATATTTTTTTCCTTATCACGTTCATATATAAAATCATTTAAAATTAGCCTGGTCTGTGGAAATGAATGACTAAAAGTTTTATTGCTGATTAGCTGGCCTTCACAAAGGAGGAAAGATGCTTTGCTATTTAATAATAATAATAATAATAATAATAATAATAATAATAATAATAATAATAATAATAATAACACTGTCAGCAATGAATGTTAATCGCAAATGGAATAAAGCGTTATTTTACATAAGCATTTCCACCAATAACATGTTACAATAAAATACCGCTAGAGTAATCTTACCGCCATGGTAACGTCTTGAGAGAGAGAGAGAGAGAGAGATATAGTGGTTAATCAGTGAAGGCCCCTAAAAAAAAAAAAAAACAGAAAAGACGTTTCCAGCGCAACCATATTAATGGTTGTAAGAGTTTACATTTGGGCCTGAGACTGATGAGGGTCATGGGTTTTGGCGGTTGGGGGGTGGGGAGGGTTGGGGAGAAAAATGGGGCAGTTTATAGCCACTACTCCCTTTTCGGATTTTCAGACATTCCCCTCCACGGGCATTAAGCCAAATCGTTCCTTACTGGGAGAAATTTTGAGTCGTAAAATAGGTGGTAAAGGAGAGGTTGGAGCAGATAAAATGCTCTGCAGACAGACACAATGCATAGACATCATGAGATATCGATTGGGGATTAAGTAGATAAATATACGGATAGATATATAAGCATGCCAAATATATATTTCATAGAGAGATTGGGAGAGTGAGATATTCCATAGTAGTAGGTAAATGAAGAAGGATTGTTGAAATTTGCACAGACATTAAGGAGCTTGAATGTTTTCCTGCTCTGTCTCTAATCTCTATTAATCTGATTTACCTGGAGAGCGGACGCACGGTGAGAACAGTAATTGAAAACTCTCTCTCTCTCTCTCTCTCTCTCTCTCTCTCTCTCTCTCTAGTCAAAATTATACAACCCTCCCCATAGATCAACCAGACTAAGAAAAATAATATTAAAAGAAGGCTCTTTACTAGATAATTTCTGCTTGCATGATATGCTTTTACAAGTTGACAATTTAATGGAATATAATACTTAATGTGAGTGAAGCCCGAGGTGAGGTTAAAGCAGATTAATGCATTCGTCAAGAGGTGTCTGCGTTTTACAATTTCGCCCTCGTTTGTCTGCAGTAAAAGAAAACTATTGTGCCGGCTTTGTCTGTCCGTCCGCACTTTTTCTTTCCCCACTTTTTGCTGTCCGCACTTTTTCTTCTCGCCATCAGATCTTAAAAACTACTGAGGCTAGAGGGCTGCAAATTGGTATGTTGAACATCCACCCTCCAATCATCAAAAATATCAAATTGCAGCCTTGGTAGTTTTTGTTTTATTCAAGTTTAAAGTTAGCCATAACTGTGCTTCTGAAAACGATATAGGATATGCCACCACCGGGCCGTGGTTAAAGTTTCATGGGCCGCTGCTCAAACAACATTAAACTGAGACCACCGAAAGATTGATCAATTTTCGGTGGCCTTGATTATTCGCTGTAACGGCTTAGAAAACTCGATTTCGCTTGAAGAAACTTGGGTTGCATTTTTTTACTTGCTTTTGATAGATTACATTTGTTTTCCTACAATCAATTCTGTTGCAAAGCAGTGACAGTTGCTAATGTTCTCTTTCCATATTTTGTAGATTTGCAATTGCTGATATATATCGTTTTCCTTACAATATTGTCAGGAATTTCTAAAGGCAGGATACATTTATTGCAGAAATTAAGAACAGGGTACCGTATATTCGTAGAGTCATTATAAACACTTGCATGCTAAATTATGTGCCACGAAGTTTCCCACGCTTTGCCGACATCTGTCGCCACCTGCAGCGCACCTGCTCGCGAACCGCGGCTTCTCACGTCTCGCTCCTTAGCAACGAATTGAGCCAGCAGGATAGCAACACTTCCGCCACACACCTGGTTTCCATAATTACATTCAGAAGACATAAAGTCTAAAATCAAGTGCACGTGCACTACTGGTCTGTTAGTTGCTATGTAAATTTCTTGGCCGCTGATTGGTCAGCAACTCATATAAATACCACCGTCGTTTGTTAATAAATCAGAACTCTAAGATCTCTCGTCTTAATCATTCCCGCTAAAATCAATTAGATCGTAGCTCTTTACAGAAAGAAGTGTCAAGTTTTTTTCTTTTCTCTTGTGCCAGATTATTGTCAGTGGCATCTAAATCAACAACAGCATAAAACTAATAAAAATTTTCTTTCTTGATCCGAACTTGTTGATATGTCTTTAATGGGAAGACCAATTACTAACTCAGTCTCATCCACTATTTAATAGGCTCGTTAACCAGACATTCAGTTGTCTGCCTCTTTGTCTCTCGCTGTCTTTGTCCGTGCGATTGCCTGTTCGTTGGTCTGCCTCCCAGTAGTTCACGATTTTATTCCATCAAATAGATAATACTTTCCCGTTTAATAAAGATTTGAAAGATAAAACAAAGGTATAGAAACGACAGTTTGTTGCTGGATATTTAAAAGGAAATTGAAATAAAAGATAAAACGTAAAACAAAACAAAACAAAAACAACTAAAAATAAGAAACAATTTCCTGTTTGAGTTTCCGCTTCCTTCTGTCTCTCTTCAATAAAAAGTTCCGTCCCTTTATTTAAAAATCCAGTCAGTCTCATGTTCCAAAGAACGCGTTTTATGGCCAGTGGGCATTAACTGGTTTAATATATCTCTCTCTTCGAGTCTTTCATGTTACTGAAGTTGTAAACAGACTCACTCTAAATTAGCATTTTTTGTATATTTATGACAGTTGTACAGACTATTTCTATAAATATATTTATGAATATATGTATATATAATATATATTTATACGTTGATCTACACATATATATACATATATATATATATATATTATATATATATATATATATATTCATATATATATAATATATATATATGCATTATGTGTATAATGTATATATATATATATATATATACACGTGCCCTGTGTTTGTATGTTAGTAAACAAATTTATACTCCAATGTAAGGTTACATATTGGGTTTCTGAAAGACCTTAAACCCTTTCCCTAATCTCCACTGTCACCGTGGAGAGAAAAACCTTTTGTCTTATGAAAACTCTGGTAATTTTCTTTGTGGGAAAAAGGCTTTTA
>NC_089744.1:72643143-72708143 GCF_040412425.1 Macrobrachium rosenbergii | reverse complement strand
TTTATTGGGGGTAACGTATGCTTGCATTAATCTTAAATATATTTCTTTATTGGGGGTAACGTATGGGCTATAACATACTTTTGATAAAATCAAAGAATTTACAATTACACTCTCCTGGAAAATTGACAATTTCCTAATGTTCGGCATATTCACAATAACAGACCAGTTTTCATCGGCCACCAAATCAAAGTTATTACAAAAGATAATATCAAAAATAACCATACTAGGAACAACCCGTACCCAGTCCAAAGGCCAGTCCTGCCTGTTAATCCAGTTACCCAAACCCATAATCGTAGTTTTATCCCTGTTAAGTCTCGCACCTGTTGCCGCCTCAAAGAGCTGGATTAATTTGGAACAAGCTGTAACAGAATTGGTTGTTGACACAAATACGTGAGAATCGTCAGCAAACCCTTGTGCTTTCATGACTGTCTGATTTGGAAGACTAACACCTATTATATCGTTACTTTCTTGGACTGCCCTTTAAAAAGCTTCTTGAAAAATACAGAACAGCAACATGGACATGGGGCAGCCTTGCCTCACCGACCTCTTGACAGGAAAAGGACTGCTTAAAAAGCCATTAATGCTTAAACAACTTTTACATTATAAATATAAAGTTTTTATTAAACTAATAAATTCTGCCAGAATACCAGATTTAGCCAATACCTCGTACACAAAACCAATATGTACTCTATCAAAAGCTTTAGACCAATTGAGGCTCAGGATGGCAGTATCTATTTTATTTTCATTTGAATAAAACATGACGTCTCTTATGGTACTATTACACTGAATATTCGATCTCCCTTTGACTGCACAATATTGCTCAGGGGAAATTATATCGTCTAATATAAGTCTCAAATCTGTTTTTTTTAAACCTTAGCAAAAATCTTATAATCAGTATTTAACAATGTTATAGGTCTCCAATTTTCTGTTAGTGCAAGGTCACCTTTTTTCGCTTTACATCACATATATAATTTATAAAATCCAGTTTTACAATGTTACAAAATTTCTTGTAAAATTCAATTGGGAGACCATCGTGCCCTGGAGTTTTCCCATTACACATATTTTTCATAGCATACCGTAACACCTCCTCTGGCTGAATGTCAGTAGACAAGCCTGTAGGTTTTGACCATTCAGCACTGGCCGACGACACTTGTCCAGAAAAAGGTCATATATTGTCGGTCTCCTTCAACCAAACGAAGCATGTTCTTAAAATATTCCTTAATTCACACAGAAATCGCATTCGTCCCCTCAACAGTCGTGCCATCTTCCGTTTTAAGTTTAGTAAAACAAAGATTTATTCTTTTGGTTGTCTCTTTGCCAAGCAAATAGGAAGAAACTCGTTCACCTTTCAACATCTCATCAGTTTTTATCCTAACCGTCACACCTAAAAACTCATTCTGTATATCACAAATTCTCTTTTTCAGTGTCTGGATCATGTCGTACTTACCCCATCTTCTATGATGGATATCAGTTAGTTGTTGTAACCTTCAATATAATAGATTCAGTAACCCATATTTTTCTTGTGAAATCTTTTTGGATAATTTAACAAAAAAAAATCTTTACAGCGTAGCTTTGCCCAATCCCATCACTCCAACATGTCAGGGAACTTACATTTATAAGATTGTACCCGTTTCCACAAGTCTTGAAATTGCTCTTCTGTATTATCTGAGTCCAAAATTTTCACATTCAATTTCCAGTAATCAGTTGATGTTTTTAAATCAATAACCTTTATACTTAAGAGGATCATACTGTGATCTGAAAAACTAATAGGAATTGTCTGTGCTCTCGTAATGTGATGGAACAAATTAACAGTATAAATTCTATCTATTTGAGACCCATAATTTTCTTTTACATACGTATATTCAGGGACACCTCTAGAAAATTGATAATTATCCTTTAACCCTAAATTATGAACCAGAGTACCCAGTGCTTTGGACACTAAATATCTATTGTCATTGCTACAGTCCCTGAGACATGTCACACAATTGAAGTCACCAGCTAATATCAGGGAATCAATATTGTGTCTCAGAAAAAAGGTCAGATCATTCCCAAAAAACTCCTCTCTTTCTCTAGTCCTCCCTGAACCTGTAGGGGCATATACATTTACAATCGGGATAATGCAACCATTAAATCTTACCCTAATACCCAGTATCCGTCCGTTACAATCTCTGTCTGTTGACAAAACTACTATATCCTTCTTTCTAGAAATACAGAAGATAGTCCCTCCTTTTGAACAAACCGTCGAGTTCATATAAGGTTGCAACAGTTACTTAAATAGTTTAAGACTCGTAGGTCTCCCACATTATGTTTCGCTCACATTATGTTCTTGCAACAATAAAATGTCTATCTTATACTGCGCCATAAGTGATACCACCTTCATCTGTTTATTTACATTGTTCAAACCATTGACATTTAACGTCGCAATTTGTAGGGCCATGGAAAGGGAAAAAGTCATAACTTCTTTTCGGTACGCTGTCATTGCTTTGTATTTTTGTTTCTTTCCTCTTCTCTTGTGATAAGACTTCTCTCGCAAGTTTCATCTTGCCAACCCTTTCCATATTAATATTCATTCCACTGGCTTTCAGTTGCTGTGTCCAAGATCCGCTCTTCATTTTCATCCTCATTGCCAAGCACTATATTCTCTCATAATTCCATATCAAAATTATTCCCGAAGGTCATTATATCTGTGGGCTCATCATTCCGATGAACTGACACCGCAACAGTCATTTCCTTCAAACCCTCCTCTTCACCGAGTTGTTGCTTGCATACATCCCCATGGTCCTCCTCCGTCTGCGGAACATCAGGTGACTCCTGCACACTGTAACCTCCCCGAAATTGAATGCTCAAAGGGTCCGGGAGGCTAGGGCACTTATTATCCTTCTTAGTATTAGAAATACCGATATCGATATTATCACCTCTTACCTCATTTCCACCAGTTTCTCTCACACCAGTATTTGGGCTTGATTCGACTGTGAATACATTCAAATCCCGTTGACTCTCTTCACTTATACTATTTTTCAAGTGTGTAGTTCCCTGATCTGTCTTCGACTCTTCATCGATACATCCATTCAGTGCTTTTGAAGTAACATGAGTCTCATTTCCACCTACATCCGGCATTTCTGATGCATCTGGACCGTCATTAATTTTAGGAAGACTCGGGAGATCGGCCATGTTAAAAACATTTAACCTGGATTCGCTTTCCATAGTACAATTAACAGCTAAGTGTGTCGTCCTTCCGCATTTATAGCAAGTTTTAGGTTGGCCTTGATAAATAAAAGTTGCTGTGTGTCCACATATGTTAATCGACGAAGGAATGCTCTCTCTTACCTCCATCCTTGCCGTTCGGATACCGTTCAACAATCCCTTTGCTCTTCAGTGGGAAAACCTGTTGTGTCGAACAGAGTGCACCTTCCCGTACCGACTTAAGACGCCGATGACTAAATCATCATCCATATCAAACGGTGCATATCTTACGGAAACATATGTGTAAACACTACTCAGATTAATAACTCTTACAGTCTTACTCAAATAAATAATGAAATAGACAATACGTTCAGATTGATTTTTTCCAGTGGAAGGCTGTTCACTTTTAAAAAAAGTTAAAACACTACAAAAAGTTTAAATAACATGGACTACCAGCTTGTCCTTTAAAACAAATTATAATAGACTTATACTCTTGCCACGACGAAGAGACCTCTCTGGCGGGGCTTTTAAAGATCTGCCCTGTTGCCAGTTTTACGAAAACAACAACTGACGCGTGTGTGACAGACCTTTAAATGTCTTCGAGACAAACCCTGAGGTTATACTTATAAGATTTTATTTTCTTTTTTTTACAAGCTGAAATTTGGTCATTATAAGTTTAAATTTCAGTTACTTTTACTTGTATTGCAACATGCAAAAACAAATTGCTCCTTCAGTGACAACATTTAGAAAGAAAAAGCAATAGTTTTCGTGATGCCGAATCAAGTTTCGATTATAGCACGATGAAGGCATTTAACTTATGAAATTCCCGAGAAATTATTTTAATTAATTGCTGAATAAAGTATTAACACTAGAGACAGAACAATAAGAGGAACTGGACAATAATAATATTCGGAGGAGCAACGTTTTCCTGTAGTGTATGTACAAAACTTTTATCGAAGAAGTAGCGATTCGAAAGTACAAACTTATCTTTGGAGTATGATATCGAAGGCTTCATTAGAGCGAAAAGCTCATTGAAATTTCAAATGCAGACCATCACGGAACTGAAAGCAGCAACAAATTGAAAAGCAATACATGACATAAAATCCCATTAAATTCTGAAGGAAGGTTGTTGCGTTGCACTGTTAATGTAAACAGATAACAAGATAAGATTAATCTTACAGAGGATTGTGAATAATATCCAAAACCTAGACATTTCCTATGGCAGTTTTGTGTAAAGTTTTGTCTGAAGGGCTTTTTCGAATTAAGATTCTAAATAACTTAATCAGAAAAATTCTCGATTAAGCCACAAACCATAGAATAACCTGTTCAGGTACATAATAAACACACTACGAATTTTCTTTTGTTGGAGCCCAATAGGTAAACATATCTAGTCCAGGAAGACACATTTAAATACATAATTAAATATATAGAAGAAAAGTTAAATATATATATATATATATATATATATATATATATATATATATATATATATATATATATATATATATATATATATATATAATATATATATATATATATATATATATATATATATATATATATATACATATAATTTATGTATGTATGTATATATGTGTATATGTGTGAGGATATAAAATACCAAGTCTTGTTTTCATTCATACAGGTCATCATTTACTCAAAAGTAACTTGTATAAATATATATTGGGCATTTTAAGAATGCAGTTTAAAATGTGGACTGAGTGACCTGTAAAATATAAAATACCAAGTCTTGTTTTCATTCATACAGGTCATTATTCACTCAAGAGTAACTTGTGTAAATAATGTTGGGCATTTTAAGAATTCAGTTTAAAAGAGACTGAGTGACCTGTAAATACGATTTCTCTCTACGAGAGAGAGAGAGAGAGAGAAGGGATGCAGTGGAGGAAGTAAATGAGAATTTAATGGTTCAGAGCACTTTAATGTTCCTGAAGCCAAAGCCAAAAAAAAATAAAATAAATAAAATAAAATAATAAATAAATATGAGATGTTACTGGATCAGTATAAACAAATGGAGGTTTTTAAGAGTAGGTATAGATAGAGTTGTACGAAATAATTTATGGTGATGGACTTGTAAGCAACAATAACGAGGATATTGGATTATTTACAAAAGGGAAAAAATGAAGTCCTTTACACTGACAGTGAAAAAAAGGAGACCTTAGGAGATCTTAGAATCTCATTTGTAAGAGTAAATATTTCTAAAGTTATATTTTCAGCTAACCTCTTTGTGAGAGATCTAAAGAAATTTCCCTGAAAAAAATAAATGACCAAAAACGATATATTTTTTTATTGATTATCTAATAAGAATCTTCGGTTATTTAAATTGGAGAAAAACATCTATAAAAATGAAAGAGTTCGGAAAGTTCTGGGACAGTATTTGAAAGTAGCATTTGAATGTTGCCTTTAAGACGTGTTTAAATGTTTTCTTTTTGACAGAAATAAATGAAAAGAGCAGAGAAAAGAACGGACGGAGAAAACTGTGATCATAACTTTAGAGAAATGATGGTCGCATTCAAATATATTTCTAGAACTCAAACTGACAAACAAAGAAGGAAATATTCGAGAGTGTCCTTTTAAATATACTTCTAGAATATAAGATTTTGTTTTCCTTTTCTTCATTTTGAATGACGATGACCAATGGAAACAAAGCTGGCTGCTCGTGATTGCTGCTTCAAGTCCTGTTTTGCTTTATATTTCGATCAGTTTACTCTGTATATATATCTATCTATATATATATATATATATATATATATATATATATATATATATATATATATATATATATATATATATATGTATGTGTGTGTGTACAAAATATAGCCTGTTTACAAAATTAAAATGTATAACTCTATTAATACAAAATTAAAATGACATATTACATACACACATATATATATATATATATATATATATATATATATATATATATATATATATATATATATATATATATATATATATATATATTATACATGATGTTTCTTTGGAAAGTTTATGGTAATAAACATGGATTTAAGGTCATTTTGGTCCAGACGCTGGGTGGAGCAGTCTTGAACTTGTGGAAGAACTTCCTGTATATTATCATGTCCTACAACTCCTGCCTTTCATAACAGCAAAGTGAATATTTTCGTTGTAACCGACGTCGCCTGGTCTGTCAGTTCTCCTTTCACTGATCTCCACCTTCGCTATGACTTCCAATTCCCAATCCTGATGCTTGCCTACTTCCTGCTTTGCAAAACAGTCTATATAGTCAGCAGTGAAGGTCTCACTGAAATTCGCTTAAAATGATCTCTGGATTGATTCCGTCACAACCTACTGCAGTGTTTTCCTATCCTAGAGTCATCATTGTTTCTGCCTTATTTACAAACTGTGAATTCATCCATAAGGACATAATCGCCTTCACCACTTGCCCATATCAGAGCAGGGTAGGAGTTCGATTCCCACCACAGACGTAGTTTTTGTTCTTTAACTTTTTATATTATAGATAATTTAGGTGTATATTTACATGCATATATACAATAGATTCTCGTAATAAAACAAAAGAACCCTTTTAAAAAGCGAGAGAGAGCATAAGACAGGGATTCAGTGGTGGTCACCCATCCAGTTACTGACCACACCCAAAGCAGCTTAATTTCGCTAATCGCAAAACAGCAGTCGTGCCTTCTTAAAACGCCATTTGTGTCGCAAAAGGAAGGTTATTCTATCAAATAATATATTCATATTATAGAACGTTGGTGTGCGGCTGTGAAAAAATTCCGGTTGTATAGGGCTACGCCTTATACCACCAGTATTTTTTATTTTTGGGTCTCTCGGGGTAGAGTGATATGACCACTCGGTTATGCCACTCTACGAAGGATAATGTCTTGGAACTTCTATTGTATCTAAAGATTAAGCCTATTCCGGGTAACAAGGGCACCAGCGCCAAATCAAATCGCCTCAAATTCCAATTATATTACGTCCTGCCAATATTTACTACTCCCAAAACACTTCTGCCACCAACCCATGTCTTCTCTTAATAAAATCACGCATGAAATCCATCTTGTATTATATTAATTGTATACAAAATCATTCATCAACAGTCACAGTCTCAACTATGCCATCGCCCTGGCAATGCGCTTTTTCATTTTCTCTACTCTTCTTAAATGACAGAGCCCAATGGAAACAAAGATGACCTTGTGATCTCTGTTGCGAAGTCCTCTTTGCTTTTCATTTCAATCGTTTGCACGACACTTTATTATTTCAAGTTTCCAGTCTCGCAGTGACCTCAGCAAAAATAGCACATGAATCATGTAGTTCACTGAAGAAACGTCTCTTGACATGTGGATTTCTAAATTGGAAGTGACAGGAGTCTGGTGCCACCACTCGGTACCATGTTATACCCAACTGTCAAATAAAACAACTGCCCTTGCAGGTGGATCTTATTTATTTTATTTTTATTCCTCAGTATATCCTGTACCTCTAAATAACCTCTATTCACTCCAGTTGGAGTTTACAGGCCTTATTAGGCTGCATTGGGATGCACAGAAGATAGAAACCCATCAGGTATAAATAGCTTACATAGGCGCTGGTTGAAGCAACAAACATTAATCCAGTTTAAAAGACACTATCTTGGCTGCCATTTTCTCATATATAAGACAGATTAGGCTAGAAATGCTATACCATTTCTAGGAAGAAAGGTGATTTTCTAAATTGTAAGGTATTAGCGTATAAATGCTAGTCTGTATAGAAGTTGAGACTAGTTCATATTGTGGACTCAAGGAATAATTATTGGAAACCTTGTTTTGTAGGATTATGCATACTGTGTTTTGTTAGTTTGTTTAATTCTAATGAATAGTTGATGATACAGATTCATTTATATGATAATGATCTTTATTGATTACATAAAATTTTGATTGAATTTTAATTTGGTATTGTGTTTGCTTGCTACTGAATTTATGTTTTATTTCAGCCAGCAAGTACGTGGCCTCGCAATGGTGAACATTGCCGAAAACAGAACCAGTTAGTACAAGCGTGTTGTTTCAGGTCTTCCACAAGCCATTTTCCTTCATATAGTGACGTTCTTACACCAAAACTGCTGTGGCCATGCAAGTTACTGTTTCAGGATATGTTGAATTTTTGGAATAATTTGAAATGGCAATAATAATAAGTTTCCCTACATGTAACATACGGGAATTTTTTTTTTTTTGCCTATACCTCTTCCTTATGACCTCAGTGGCAATCAAATAGAACGCCGGTGTCACATAAGATACATCAACTATATCCCTTAACAATAACGAATGATTAAATCTAAGTTTGCAGTAATACACACCCAGACTAACTCCATTTAAAACATCTTTTAATACAGTGCGGCTAAAGATAGCTTGAGTTTTAGAGTACACATCAAATATTCCCAATCCCCCTTCACTTCTACGTAAGCACAACGTAGCCCTTTTTATTGGATTGTACACCCCCTTCCAAATGTACCGAAAGATACATGCATTAATCTTAAATATATTTCTTTATTGGGGGTAACGTATGCGTGCATTAATCTTAAATATATTTCTTTATTGGGGGTAACGTATGGGCTATAACATACTTTTGATAAAACCAAAAAATTTACAATTACACTCTTTTGGAAAATTGACAATTTCCTCATGCTCGGCATATTCACGGCAGTTTCAGCCTTATTCGCAATAACAGACCAGTTTTCATCGGCCATCAAATCAAAGCTATTGCAAAAGATAATACCAAAAATAACCATACCAAGAGCAACCCGTATCCAATCCAAAGGCCAGTCCTGCCTGTTAATCCAGTTACCCAAACCCATAATCGTAGTTTTATCCCTGTTAAGTCTCGCACCTGTTGCCGCCTCAAAGAGCTAGATTAATTTGGAACAAGCTGTGACAGAATTGGTTGTTGACACAAATACGTGAGAATCGTCAACAAACCCCTGTGCTTTCATGACTGTCTGATTTGGAAGACTAACACCTAATTATATCGTTAACTTTCTTGGACTGCCCTATAAAAAGCTTCTTGAAAAATACAGAACAGCAACATGGAGATGGGGCAGTCTTGCCTCACCGACCTCTTGACAGGAAAAGGACTGCTTAAAAAGCCTTTAATGCTTAAATAACTTTTACATTGTAAATGTAAAGTTTTTATTAAACTAATAAATTCTGCCGGAATACCAAATTTAGCCAATGCCTCATATACAAAACCAATATGTACTCTATCAAAAGCTTTAGACCAATTGAGGCTCAGGATGGCAGTATCTATTTTATTTTCATTTGAATAAAACATGACGTCTCTTATGGTACTATTTCACTGAATATTCGATCTCCCTTTGACTGCACAATATTGCTCAGGGGAAATTATATCGTCTAATATAAGTCTCAAATCTGTTTTTTTTTTTTTTAACCTTAGCAAAATTCTTATAATCAGTATTTAACAATGTTATAGGTCTCCAATTTTCTGTTGGTGCAAGGTCACCTTTTTTCGCTTTACATCACATATATAATTTATAAAATCCAGTTTTACAATGTTACAAAATTTCTTGTAAAATTCAATTGGGAGACCATCGTGCCCTGGAGTTTTCCCATTACACATATTTTTCATAGCATACCGTAACACCTCCTCTGGCTGAATGTCAGTAGACAAACCTGTAGGTTTTGACCATTCAGCACTGGCCGACGACACTTGTCCAGAAAAAGGTCATATATTGTCGGTCTCCTTCAACCAAACGAAGCATGTTCTTAAAATATTCCTTAATTCGCACAGAAATCGCATTCGTCCCCTCAACAGTCGTGCCATCTTCCGTTTTAAGTTTAGTAAAACAAAGACTTATTCTTTTGGTTGTCTCTTTGCCAAGCAAATAGGAAGAAACTCGTTCACCCTTCAACATCTCATCAGTTTTTATCCTAACCGTCACACCTAAAAACTCATTCTGTATATCACAAATTCTCTTTTTCAGTGTCTGGATCATGTCGTACTTACCCCATCTTCTGTGGTGGATATCATTTAATTGTTGTAACCTCCAATATAATAGATTCAGTAACCCATATTTTTCTTGTGAAATCTTTTTGGATAATTTAACAAAAAAATCTTTACAGCGTAACTTTGCCCAATCCCACCACTCCAACATGTCAGGGAACCTACATTTATAAGATTGTACCCGTTTCCACAAGTCTTGAAATTACTCTTCTGTATTATCCTAGTGCAAAATTTTCACATTCGGTTTCCAGTAATCAGATGACGTTTTTAAATCAATAACCTTTATACTTAAGAGGATCATACTGTGATCTGAAAAACTAATAGGAATTGTCTGTGCTCTCGTAATGTGATGGAAAAAATTTACAGTATAAATTCTATCTGTCTGAGACCCATAATTTTCTTTTACATACGCATATTCAGGGACACCTCTAGAAAATTGATAATTATCCTTTAACCCTAAATTATGAACCAGAGTACCCAGTGCTTTGGACACTATCTACTGTCATTGGTACAGTCCCTGAGACATGTCACACAATTGAAGTCACTAGCTAGTATCAGGGAATCAATATTGTGTCTCAGAAAAAAGGTCAGATCATTCCCAAAAAACTCCTCTCTTTCTTTAGTCCTCCCTGAACCTATAGGGGCATTTACATTTACAATCGAGATAATGCAACCATTAAATCTTACCCTAATACCCAGTATCCGTCCGTTACAATCTCTGTCTGTTGACAAAACTACTATATCCTTCTTTCTAGAAATACAGAAGATAGTCCCTCCTTTTGAACAAACCGTCGAGTTCAATATAATGTTGCAACAGTTACTTAAATAGTTTAAGACTCGTAGGTCTCTCACATTATGTTTCGCTCACATTATGTTCTTGTAACAATAAAATGTCTATCTTATACTGCGCCATAAGTGATACCACCTTCATCTGTTTATTTACATCGTTCAAGCCATTGACATTTAACGTCGCAATTTGTAGAGCCATGGAAAGGGAAAAAGTCATAACTTCTTCTTTTCGGTACGCTGTCATTGCTTTGTATTTTTGTTTCTTTCCTCTTCTCTTGTGATAAGACTTCTCTCGCAAGTTTCATCTTGCCAACCCTTTCCATATTAATATTCATTCCACTGGCTTTCAGTTGCTGTGTCCAAGATCCGCTCTTCATTTTCATCCTCATTGCCAAGCGCTATATTCTCTCATAATTCCATATCAAAATCATTCCCGAAGGTCATTATATCTGTGGGCTCATCATTCCGATGAACTGACACCGCAACAGTCATTTCCTTTACCAAGTTGTTCCTTGCATACATCCCCATGGTCCTCCTCCGTCTGCGGAACATCAGGTGACTCCTGCACACTGTAACCTCCCCGAAATTGAATGCTCAAAGGGTCCGGGAGGCTAGGGCACTTATTATCCTTCTTAGTATTAGAAATACCAATATCGATATTATCACCTCTTGCCTCATTTCCACCAGTTTCTCTCACACCAGACACAGTATTTGGGCTTGATTCGACTGTGAATACATTCAAATCCCGTTGACTATCTTCAGTTATACTATTTCTAAATTGTGTAGTTCCCTGATCTGTCTTCGACTCTTCATCGATACAACCATTCAATGCTTTTGACGTAACATCAGTCTCATTTCCACCTAATGCACCTGGACCGTCATTAATTTTAGGAAGACTCGGGAGATCGGCCATGTTAAAAACATTTAACCTGGATTCGCTTTCCATAGTACAATTAACAGCTGTGTCGTCCTTCCGAATTTATAGCAAGTTTTAGGTTGGCCTTGATAAATAAAAGTTGCTGTGTGTCCACATATGTTAATCGACGAAGGAATGCTCTCTCTCACCTCCATCCTTGCCGTTCGGATACCGTTCAACAATCCCTTTGCTCTTCAGTGGGAAAACCTGTTGTGTCGAACAGAGTGCACCTTCCCGTACCGACTTAAGACGCCGATGACTAAATCATCATCCATATCAAACGGTGCATATCTTACGGAAACATATGTGTAAACACTACTCAGATTAATAACTCTTACAGTCTTACTCAAATAAATAATGAAATAGACAATACGTTCAGATTGATTTTTTCCAGTGGAAGGCTGTTCACTTTTAAAAAAGTTAAAACACTACAAAAAGTTTAAATAACATGGACTACCAGCTTGTCCTTTAAAACAAATTATAATAGACTTATACTCTTGCCACGACGAAGAGACCTCTCTGGCGCGGCTTTTGAAGATCTGCCCTGTTGCCAGTTTTACGAAAACAACAACTGACACGTGTGTGACAGACCTTTAAATGTCTTCGAGACAAACCCTGAGGCTATACTTATAAGATTTTATTTTTTTTTTTTACCAGCTGAAATTTGGTCACTATAAGTTTAAATTTCAGTTACTTTTACTTGTATTGCAACATGCAAAAACAACTTGCTTCTTCAATGGCGACATTTAGAAAGAAGAAACATAATAATTTTCGTGATGCCGAATCAAGTTTCGCTTATAGCACGATGAAGGCATTTAACTTATGAAATTTCCGAGAAATTATTTTAATTAATTGCTGAATAAAGTATTAACACTAGAGACAGAACAATAAGAGGAACTGGACAATAATAATATTCGGAGGAGCAACGTTTTCCTGTAGTGTATGTACAAAACTTTTATCGAAGAAGTAGCGATTCGAAAGTGATTCAGAAGTACAAACTTATCTTTGGAGTATGATATCGAAGGCTTCATTAGAGCGAAAAACTCATTGAAATTTCAAATGCAGACCATCAGGGAACTGAGAGGAGCAACAAATTGAAAAGCAATACATGACATAAAATCCCATTAAATTCTGAAGGAAGGTTGTTGCGTTGCACTGTTAATGTAAACAGATAACAAGATAAGATTAATCTTACAGAGGATTGTGAATAATATCCAAAACCTAGACATTTCCTATGGCAGTTTTGTGTAAAGTTTTGTCTGAAGGGCTTTTTCGAATTAAGATTCTAAATAACTTAATCAGAAAAATTCTCGATTAAGCCACAAACCATAGAATAACCTGTTCAGGTACATAATAAACACACTACGAATTTTCTTTTGTTTTAGCTAAATATGTAAACATATCTAGTCCAGGAAGACACATTTAAATACATAGTTAAATATATAGAAGAACAGTTAAATATATATATATATATATATATATATATATATATATATATATATATATATATATATATATATATATATATATACACATATATTATACATATATATATGTATATGTATATATTTATGTATGTATGTATGTGTATGTGTGTATGTGTGTGAGGATATAAAATACCAAGTCTTGTTTTCATTCATACAGGTCATCATTTACTCAAAAGTAACTTGTGTAAATAATATTGGGCATTTTAAGAATGCAGTTTAAAAGGGACTGAGTGACCTGAAAATACGACTTCTCTCCACGAGAGAGAGAGAGAGAGAGAGAGAGAGAGAGAGAGAGAGAGAGAGAGAGAGAGAGAGAGAGAGAGAGAGAGAGAGAGCTATGGGAAGGGATGCAGTGGAGGAAGTAAATGAGAATTTAATGGTTCAGAGCACTTTAATGTTCCTGAAGCCAAAGCCACCCCCCCAAAAAAAATAAATAAATAAAATAAAATAATAAATAAATATGAGATGTTACTGGATCAGTATAAACAAATGGAGGTTTTTAAGAGTAGGCATAGATAGAGTTGCACGAAATAATTTATGGCGATGGACTTGTAAGCAACAATAACGAGGATATTGGATTATTTACAAAAGGGAAAAAATTAAGTCCTTTACATTGACAGTGAAAAAAAAGGAGACCTTAGATCTTAGGATCTCATTTGTAAAAGTAAATATTTCTAAAGTTATATTTTCAGCTAACCTCTTTGTGAGAGATCTAAAGAAATTTCCATGAAAAAAATAAATGACCAAAAACGATATATATTTTTTATTGATTATCTAATAAGAATCTTCGGTTATTTAAATTGGAGAAAAACATTTATAAAAATAAAAGAGTTCGGAAAGTTCTGGGAGGGTATTTGAAAGTAGCATTTGAATGTTGCCTTTAAGACGTGTTTAAATGTTTTCTTTTCGACAGAAATAAATAAAAAGAGCAGAGAAAAGAACGGACTGAGAAAACTGTGATCATAACTTTAGAGAAATGATGGTCGCATTCAAATATATTTCTAGAACTCAAACTGACAAACTAAGAAGGAAATACTCGAGATTGTCCTTTTAAATATATTTCTAGAATATAAGATTTTGTTTTCCCTTTCTTCATTTTGAATGACGATGACCAATGGAAACAAAGCTGGCTGCTCGTGATTGCTGCTTCAAGTCCTGTTTTGCTTTATATTTCAATCAGTTTACTCTGTACTCTGTATATATATATATATATATATATATATATATATATATATATATATATATATATATATATATATATATATATATATATATATATATGTATAACCTGTTTACAAAATTAAAATGACCTCTATTAATACAGACAGATATATATATATATATATATATATTTATATATATATATATATATATATTTATATATATATATATATATATATATATATATATATATATATATATATATATATATATATATATATATATATATATATATATATATATATATATATATATATATATATATATATATATACATGATGTTTCTTTGGAAAGTTTATATATATATACATGGAAATTTAATGACATTTTGGTCCAGACGCTGGGTGGAGCAGTCTTGAACTTGTGGAAGAATTTCCTGTATATCATCATGTCCTACAACTCCTGCCTTTCATAAAAGTTAACTGAATATTTTCGTTGCAACCGACGTCGTCTGGTCAGTCAGTTCTCCTTTCACTGATCTCCACCTTCGCTATGACTTCCAATTCCCAGTCGTGAGTCTTGCCTACTTCCTGCTTTGCAAAACAGTCTACTGTATATAGTTAGCACTGAAGGTCTCACTGAAATTCACTTAAAATGTTCTCTGGATTGATTCCGTCACAACCTACTGCAGTGTTTTCCTATCTAGAGTCATCATTGTTTCTGCCTTATTTACAAACTGTGAATTCATCCATAAGGACATAATCGCCTTCACCACTTGCCCATATCAGAGCAGGGTAGGGGTTCGATTCCCACCACAGACGTAGTTTTTGTTCTTTAACTTTTTTATATTATAGATAATTTAGGTGTATATTTACATGCATATATACAGTAGATTCTCGTAATAAAACAAAAGAACCCTTTTAAAAAGCAAGAGAGAGCATAAGACAAGGATTCAGTGGCGGTCACCCATCCAGTTACTGACCACACCCAAAGCAGCTTAACTTCGCTGATCGCAAAACAGCAGTCGTGTCTTCTTAAAACGCCGTTTGTGTAGAAAAAGGAAGGTTATTCTATCAAATGATATATTCATATTATATAACTTTGGTGTGCGGCTGTGAAAAAATTCCGGTTGTATAGGGATATGTCTTATACCACCAGTATTTCTTTTTTTGGGGGGGTCCCACTGGTAGAGAGATATAACCACTCGGTTATGCGGCTCTACGAAGCAAGATGTCTTGGAACTTCTACTGTATCTAAAGATTAACCTTATTCCGGGTAAGAAGGGTACCAAGGCCAAGTCATATCGCCTTAAATTCCATTTATATTACGTCCTGCCAACATTTACTATTTCCAAAACACTTCTGCCACCAACACATCTCTTCTCTCAATGAAATCACGCATGAAATCCACCTTGTATTATATTAATTCCATGGAAAGCATTTCATCAACGATCACCATCTGATGCACCTTTCCATCGTCTTGGGGATGTGTTTTTGTTCTTCTTTTCATCTTGAATACATGAACAAAGATGGCTGCTTGTGATCAGTTAGTCCTCTTTACATTAACATACGCGTCTATCTAGGCGTTATGATGAGAGTGGCAGTTTGGCTGCATGGTTTTGTCTTTTTTTCAGAATGCTAAGTTAATTTCCTTCTTTTAATATTTCTTTTTATGATAATCGTGCAAATATTTTTTGGTTTAACCATGATGGTTAAATTTACAGTATTTCCTCTGAGCTTTCATGTAATTTGGAGAAGTTAGCAAAACATTATCTCGTACAGTCGTCTTTTTAATCATCCTTTCAAAAACCAACTTTCAAAATGGAAGTCAATTTTCATTTCAAATTTATTTTTGATAAGATTTTGCATGGTTTTCTTTTTTTCAGAATTGTCAATTCTACCGTATTTCTTTGTTTTAAATATTCAACATTTTTCTTGATAATCTTTGTTCAAAATTTGCTGGGCAATGACAAAAATTAAAAGACATCCTAGTTTGCTTGCATAAGTTTGTTATAATTGTACATCCCAGGCAACAAATTGATTTATAGTTTATACACAAGAATTTCAAGGGGTATTTCTTGTTTTAATGAGGATTTTTTAGTCTTTGTACAACATGACTTCTAGGACAGAAATGCCCAGGTCCCCCTTTGCCACGTAATATATGTCATCTCATAGTATATACACAAGATATTCCGGTATATTTTATTTACCAGTCATTATGATATAGTATATATATATATATATATATATATATATATATATATAAATATATATATATATATATATATATATATATCATATGATATATATATATATATATATACGCTGCATTATCGATGCTATATATATATGGATTATATGTATGGTATATATATATATATATATATATATATATATATATATATATAATATATATTATATATATATATTTGATAATTTATATATATATATGATATTTTATATATCCTTATATATATTTCCATGCTTGAATAAACACTTGAAACGTTTTTAGAAAGTTCAGTATAATCAGCATGGCTTTAAGGTGATTTTAGTCTAGACCCAGGTTAAAACAGCATTGAACTTGGAAGCTCTGGATTATGGCATTACGAGGTTGATAGTCAGGTCATCTACGTTTATTGCCACAGGAGGATACCAGAGCCTTGGTCGGCTGAGGACGCTATCGTGGAGAGAGAGAGAGAGAGAGAGAGAGAGAGAGAGAGAGAGAGAGAATTTTTTTAGAGAGTGTTCAATCTTTTCTTGTTTTTATTTGAACATAGTCCATAATTTATGTATTTTAAACAATAATTTAGTGAGAGAGAGAGAGAGACATAGAGAGATAGAGAGAGAGAAGATCACAACAATTTGTTTTAAAGCTTCATTGTTTGTGATTGTAAGTCCATTACAATTTGTTTTAAAGAGCGAGCTAGTAGTCAATGTTATTTAAACTGTTTGTAGTGTTGTAACTTTTTCTTAAAAGTGAACAGCCTTCCACTGGAATAAATCAATCTGAACGTATTGTCTATTTCATGATTTATTTGCGTTTAATTTCTTGTGCTCCTATTGTTCCTGTTCTCAAAAACTCTTTCTCTTTTCGTAAGTAAATTATAAGCTTTTTTTTATAATGTTATCTTAAAATTTTTTTAGTCTTTTTTCAGAAAACGCCAGAATGAAAAAAAGACTGAAGCTAATCAGTCAAAGAAAACATCATAATGCATTGCATCCTTTCCTTTTGAACGAGGATTCCTGAATATTCGAAACTACAGAGGTCATGTGCAATGACTTCGGAGAAGTCAAATACTATATTCGTTACTAACTTTTTGAAATATACGATGAATTGAAGGGATACAACGTTGAGCAGTGGATACTTTGGAAGGTTTATAATTTAGATGATGTTAGAGAAATCAAAAGAGCCTTGCTTTAAATTTAGATTGGTGAAGAACTAAAATAAAATATATATCGCTGAGGATAAAAATGGACATAAAAAGCCAAATGTCGCTGCAGATAGATAGGACATCAAAGGGCATATATTGCAGTAGATAAATAGGATAACAAAAGTAATTCATTGTTTTGAATAAATAGGACATGAAATGACATTAATTGCTGTAGGTATCAAAAGACATCACTGCAGATAGACAGGACACCAAAAGACATTTATCTTGTCAGATAAATGGGACATCAGTGAAATTTATACATTTAGATAAATAGGACATCTAAAGATTTTTATCACTGTAGAGAAATAGGACATCAAAAACACGTATCGCTGTAGAATAGATAAAAAGGACATCAAAAGACATTCATCGTTATAGATCTGTGATTCTTAAACTAGGGGCGCCAGAAGCTTCCAAGGGGGGAGCAAGCAGGTTGCCAGATGGTGCTTATTATTTTTTTTTAATTTGTGACGTTAATTGCAAAATTGCAAAAACATTATCATATGTTTTTTTTAAATTATTATCTCAAAACTTGCCAAAAATTCAAAATATAAGTCAATTTTCAATTCAAATCTTGTTTGTGAAAAGATTTTCCCGTTTTCTATGAATTGTTTATTCGATGGAAATATAGGACAGTGCAGACTTATGAAAAATTTAACAGCAATGAAACAAAACCTATAGTTGATCCATATGCTCATATAACCAATGAAGTATGCAAATAGACAACATATTGTTTATAGTTTATAGATGGCAAAAATTTCAGGGGTAGGGGGTGTGCGATCTATAAATAAAGTTTAAGGACCACACGTATAGATGAACAGGACACGGTTCTGTGAAAATTTAATTCTTCAGAAACATTATAGTTATACAGAGACTATTTCATAAATAGGCCACTGAAAAAATAATAGAGTAAATTATAAAAAAAACATTAAAGATAATATAAAAAAAATGTATCTAGGATATGATATTACGTCCAGAAAAAGAGGAACACAATTATTGTAGTTCTCATGGCCAGAAAAATACACGAAAATCACAAGCGAAATTCACTGTTAATTGCTGCAGTATCGAAATTCAATCGTCACTTGTTTCAATGGAAGAACAATTACCGGTAATTACCGGTCTCACTGAAATTTAACAGAGGCCTTATTATGATTGTTCACCTGTTTTCAGCTATTATTACAAAGAAAGTCGATGAAAATCATTTTAGTATAGATGCTTTGTAGTGTTGGATTATGTCTCCATGTATCTGAATGATGAAGGATATATATATATATATATATATATATATATATATATATATATATATATATATATATATATATATATATATATATATATATATATATATATATATATATATATATATATATATATATATATATATATATATATATATATATATATATATATATAATTACAATAAGGCTTCAAACAGGAAATTATCTATCAGATTATTTGTGTCCTTTCTGACAAAAGCTTTTGTTTATATCTGAGCAAATCTGGGTGTTATGTTACCCATTAGAAAAAACACAGTTAATAATTTACGGATATAAAATCATGATTTAAGTTGTCCCGGTAAGAAACCATCTATAAGCGACAGGTCTAGAGATATGTGTATGGACGTTTAACTGGGCAACTGATTTCAATCCATTATCCTGCAAATGCTTTGTTGAAAGATGCAAGAGCAGCCACTGGGAAATAGGGCAGAACATTATACCAAAACACATAGTTCTGTGTTTTACTAACAGTACGTCATCCTGTCGAAGCATGAGCGCATGATTCGCCAGTTGCATCACTAGGGAAAATGTACTGACCAATTAACGTATCTCCCTGAAGAGAAAGTTGAACAGTATCCTGTACTATAACTGGAGGGCAGTGCTAGAGTATGTCTTCAGTAGTTAATGGTCAATTCCGAGTATTACTTTTGTAAACTTGAATGTTTAAGTGGAAAATGTCCCAAGTCATTGTAACCGCCCTTTTCTCTTGAGCCCAAAAACAATAATTCTTTTTTTTTTTTTTTCCTCCTGCACGAGTCGGGACAAAGCATTAAAAGCAGATTTTCCGCTTTGAGCGGTTTTGGTCCATAAAAAGTCGAGGAATGCAATTTGGAGATCCATACCAGATATTTTAATACTGTGAAACAAAAACTAAAGAATTTATTCTATAGTTAGGAATGCAGACTACAGAAGTGATTTCAAGCCACTGTAAATTTTTTAAAATCGTACACTATTCCAGCTCACAGAAAGATTTTCAAGGAGGAAATGACTTTGAAATATAGAAAATTGATTTGTGAGAATTTGGCTTAAGGCCAAGAACTGGAGGGCTTTCAGCCAATCAGTGCTTAAGGTAAAATTGTTTTTTCTCCATTCATATAAAAGCCATTTCCATAAGTTTAATAGTATTCATGTACCCTGTTAGGCATAAAAGGTGCCCGGATCCTTTTAGAGTGTGGCCATTCACGTAGAGATGAAATAAAAGAAATGAGTTTGAACTAGAAGGATTAGAATTAAGGCCTGCGTCAAGAGATAAGTATAAATGTTGCGTCTTTTGTTATGAAAGGAAAACATTGTCCAGAACTTTTCCTTAATGGTGTTTTTTTATGAAAAATTCTCAGTGTTTAATATGTTTGCTTTATGTTTTTATTAAATTAAGCTTATAACCATTTGTTTATAGGCATTTCACGGATATCCGATGAGTAGTGATAGATATATTGCTCAGTAAACAGTTTTGTTTTACAAAAGAACAAATATTAACTAAGGGTTTGGTGTTACAAACATTATCAAAATCAACACTGACTTGATTACATTCTCTCTCTCTCTCTCTCTCTCTCTCTCTCTCTCTCTCTCTCTCTCTAGAAATAATTAACCAGGTTTCTAATGACTGTGTTATTGTTTTAAATTTTCACATATTTAATGTAACCCAACTTTGGAAATGATTTATGGTTTTTAATATAGATCAATATTATTTGTAATGAAATGGGAGTTCCAAACTGTTATATTTATCAGCTTCTCAGAAGAATAATCTACTAATTTACAGATAAGTGTTTCAACTAAAAAATGTTGTATATGAAACTAAGAATAAAGTTTTTTGCATACTCTGCAAAAGGTCACAAACGGAATTAGACCATAATCTGACTAATCCACGCACTCGGTTTTAATACAGCTGTCAAACTTCAAAATAAAAAAAGAGTAAATTCTGCAGTTATGTAATTAGGAGTCAGGGGAAGCTTCAGTGAAAATCCAGATTTGAAGAGAAACAAAGATTTTAAAGACTAGAGGCTAAATATTGCTAGCAGGGAAGGACTGAGTTAAGATGAAAGATACAGTAGCTGTTAAATAATAAGAATGAAAGGTAGCTCTATCCAGTACACAGAGGTCAGTGCTTCCATCACTGCTAGTATAAAATCCCTTGAAACAAGTTACTGTAGTTAGAGGTGAATATGCATATTTACATATTTTGTGTGACAGATAAAATTTAACCAGCTTGGTAACTGTAAGGGAGCAAAAAAAAAAAAAAAAAGTTTCCTAAAATCTTGTACTGTAAGGAAGGTCTAGTTGTTTAAGGATTAGAAGGGTATCATTTCATAGATCGTCAAAAATCATCTGTCTTATTCACATTTTGTAACTTATTCCCTAGAAGAAAAATCATTTTGAAAATCCACCATGTTTTAATTCCATTGGAAAAATCTTACACACACACATATATTTGTTACGTGTTTTTATTACAAATAATCTTATAATATATGTTATATATATATATATATATTTCATATATATATATATATATATATAATGTAGTATACATATTTATATATAGTAAACAGTTTTGTTTATACATAAGAACAATATATTAATATATATATATATATAAGGGATTATATATATATATATATATATATATATATATATATATATATATGTATGTGTGTGTGTGTGTGTGAAGTTTATCTATTTAGTCAGAACCAAGATATTTATTTAAAACATGTAACCAGTTTAGAGGAGGTGTTTAAATAAATAAAATATATTTCTCTATATATATATATGTATATATATATATATATATATATAATATATATATTATATATATATATATAGATATATATATAATCAAAGATATATAGATATAATATATATAGATATAGATATAGATATATATATAGACATATATATATATATATATATATATAGATATATTTATGAATGGGAAACCAGTGTATGGTCCCTAATGATTGTGTTATTGTTTTAAATTATACATATTTATATAACTTTTGCAAAAATAATATACTTTATGAAATAGGTTAAATATATAATATATATAAAACAAGAGACCATATGGAGTTAATATTTTAAGTTAGTCTAAGAAATATAAAAGAAATATTCCTGAATTATAAAGGAAATATACAAAAATTGTTTTATTTTTATCTAAGCTTCTCAGAAGTCTAGGAAAAAATGGGAGTTCCCAAACTAATTTACTTCTCTAGAAGAAAGTGTTCCAAAAAAAATACGTTTGTGACAAAGAATAAAGTTTTTTTGAATATTTTGCAAAATGTCACAAACGCAGTTAGACCATAATCTACACTAATCCACTCACTAGGTTTTAAAATACACATAAAACTTGAAATTAGAAAAAATGAGTAAAAAAATGCAGTTATGTATTTAGAAGTATAGTCATGGGACTATGCAAATCCAGATTTGAATAGAAATAAAGATTTTAAAGACAAAATGGCTAAATTTTTCAGTTACCAAATTAATTTTTTTTTTAATTCAACACCTGAGTTAAGATAATGCTTCAAATGACTAAAAGTAAAATAATAAACAGAAAGAAAGGTAGCTCTACCCAGTGCACAGACGTCAATGCTTCCATCACTAGTGGAAAAAAATCCCTTGAAACCAGTTATTGTAGTTATAGGTGAATATGCTCAAGCATTAAGGTAAAGAATTTACATATTTTGAGTGACAGATAAAGTTTAATAAGTTTGGCAATCGTATGGGAGAAAAAAACAAAATGTTCCTAAAATCTTGTACAGTGAGGAAGGTCTAGTTGTTGAACTTAGCAGAGTACCATTTCATAGATCGCAAAAATTTTCTGTATTATGATCAATTTTTGTAACTTACAATCCCTGTAAGACGAAGATACTTTACAACATCCACCATACATATATAGATAGATAGATAGATAGATAGATAGATATAGATAGATAGATAGATAGAGATGATAGATAGGGGAACCCCATTGGAAGAGTAGAAAGAGAGAGAGAGAGGGAGAGACAGAGGAGTGCCAGAGAGAGAGAGAAAATTTTTTAAGGGTGTTTAAAAAGTGTTTTAAATTAAATGGGAATGCAATGGCTCAGTGCATATATAAATATATATATATATATATATATATATATATATATATATATATATATATATATATATATAGAAAGAGAGATATGTCTATATAGAGAGAGAGAGAGAGATAGATACAGACATACAGATAGATAGATAGTCAATACCCAGTCAGAGAGAGAGAGAGAGAGAGAGAGAGAAATGGCGGGGATGGGGTGAATGCCAGAAGAGGGAGGTGTTTAAGTAAATGGGAATTGAATGGTTCAGTGCTCTTTAATGATTCCTGAAGCTAAAGGAAACAAACAAACAAAAAAAGTGAGAGGTTACGGGATCAGTGTAAACAAATCGAGGTTTTCAAGAGTTAGTATAGACAGAAATGCGCGATGTAATTTAAGCCGACGGACTTTTCAGCAAAAATAACGGGATGCCTGACTTTCATTCATAAAAGTTAAATAATATTAATCTTTTACGTTGACTGTTAAAAACAAGAGACCACAGTAGAAGTCAATATCTCTAACTTATGTTTAACGAACCTTTTTGGGGGGAAATATAAAAGAAATATTCCTGAAGCAAAGAAATTATACAAAAATTGTTTTATGGGATATCCAATGAGAACCTTTACTTATTAACAGTGGGAAAAAACATCTATGAAAATGAAACAGCTCGCAAAGTTCTGGGAGAGTATTTGAAGGAAGCAATTAAATGCTGCCTTTAAGAAATATTTAAATGTTCTTTTTTTTTTGACAGAATCAAACTAAAGGAATAAAAGAAAGGACGAACGGATTGAAACTATAATCATAACTTTCGGGAAACTATCGTTGCATTGAGATGCATCCCTAGAATTTATTGAGCTCACAAACAGTGAGGGGAAAAAAATCCGAGATCGGGTTCCATTAACGAAAGACAATTTATAAGGAGTGGTCGAGAATGGCTGACTTGGTGAAAATCTTTGACAACTCATAGATAGGAGATGAAGAGGAAGCTGGTTGAGATATCTTTGAGTAAAGGGAAGGAAAATGTGCATGAAATAAGAAGTCTTCAAAAATCAACGGTAATAAATATGATGTTAAAGCCGTGTGGCAATAAATAAGAGCCCTGTTACGTTACTACAGGAAATATCCAGGTTATTCTTTGTAATAAAAGACCCTTTATCACTAGAAGAATATCTAGCTAACATTAATTAATTATAAATGTTTTTCTTACGTAAACACTAACTGAAAGTTGCGTCGATATTCACAGACATTCAAGCCCTGATATTTATGGCGCAGTCTTACAGTATTATGGCAGTTTTGTGCTTTATTTCTCTGTAGTAACACCTTTCTTAGTGTTTCGAAAATGAATCTTATTCGCCAAATAACCTTTTGCTTCTTCTTTATTCCCTATTCATTCTGTTTCCTGTCATCTCCCAGCACGTTAATTTGGATATTATGGCTTTTACATGTTCTCCTGTTTGCTTGAATGCAATTTCGTAAATTTGCGTGGGAATCTTTTTTTATTAACCTAACGTAATTAACTCTCAGACATTGGATTGGAGAATTGTCAGTTCCATATGACCGAACTGCAATTGGCAATTAGCGACCTAATACTGCACTGCGAGCATGAAAAAGTGTTAAATATATTGGTGGATTTCATTTGTTTTCAGAATTTTACAATTGTTGGAAACAGATAGATAAATGCCTTATGATAAAGCATCATCAGTTCTTTTACCAGCTGTGTGTTTGTAAATATCACATTTCAAACCTTCGAGAACGATTGATAGAAATATTTGGAATATCATTTATTGACACTGAAACTTTCTTGCATATTCAGTGGTTATTCTGTGATGTTTTTCTATTATTAATATTTGTATCGTTATTTATATCATTTCTTCGTTTCCATGCGCTGCTTTCATATTTCGTTTTTTTTATTATTATTATTTTGCAATGTCTTCGTGTCATTAATATTTGGAACATTATTTACAAAATCATTACAAAATATCATTTCGAAAAACAGTCTAATTTCTTCATTCCCATGCGTTGCTTTCATATTTCATTTTTTTTTATTATTATTTTGCAATGCCTTCCTGTCATTGATATTCGTATCATTATTTACAGAATCTTTTGCCAAATATAATTTCGAGAAACAAGAAACATAACCTCATCTCTTCGTTTCCATTCTTTGCTTTTATATTTCGTCTTTCCTTTGTCCACCTGTTCATACTTTCCTTACTTTTTATCATTTACTCATTCAGGCGGTAACGAATCGTTTGTGGTTCCAAGTTCCAGTTACCGGCGAGGAAGGTAAAAACATCCTGTTGATGTTGGTAAATGCTGACTTTTTTGGGGGAGCTATTTGCGCTCCGAGGTTCAAAAGATCTCTGTTTGTAAGCTGAGAGGAATGATGATGCCCCTCGCCCTTTAGTTTCTACTAAACCAACAAGCTACCTCGCACTCCACCTCGGCTGAAGTCGTCCTTCGCTCGTTTTCCGACTTTTCGTCAAAGCAAACTTTGCCGAGGTACCAAGAGAAAACTTTTACATATTTTTCATTCTAAGATATTTCATATATTATGTAAATTACTCATACTACTGTTTCTGCATTCCTTCATATGAATGCTCATCACATAGGAATTTAATATTTTTTTTCGGTAATTAATGGATCACACTCACAAAATAATTATTTACTGATTCGATAAATTCCATATTGACTTCTATAATTGTTAAGGAAATGTAATTAATCATTTTCTGCTTACAGAGCTCCATATTTTTCACTTATTCCTAGATATCTCATATGTTACGGAAATAATCTATGTTACTCTCCATAAATTTATTCACATGATTGCTCATGACTTCGGAATTTAGCAAATTTTTTTCGGTAATTACTGGAGTACGTTTAAAAAAAGAAAATTATCGATCCGATAAATTTCATTTTTTTTTTTTAATTGAACATTTTCTGTTTAAAGAGCTCCATGATTTTTGTTTCATTCAAAAATAGTTCATATATTACGTAAATAATCCATACTTCTATTTCTGCACTTATTCACAGGATTGTTCATGGCAAGGAAATTAGTAATTTTCTCGGCAACTACTGGAGCACACTCACGAAAGAACAAAATGTTTGCTAATCCGATTAATCCACATTTTTAAAAATTTAATTAGTCATTTTCTGCCTACAGATATTTGGTTCACAAATCAATTTTACCTAAAGCTTATTTTCACTGATCAGTGTTAAACTGGCTGGAAACGCATTTTAATTTATTTCTAGCCCTGAAATATCACAAAAAGAAGGATGTAGGCATACGGCCGAAAATAATAATTCATATGTTGTGGTGAAATTATTATCTGTGCAATTCATTTTATCACATATAATTACCCCCAAAATATGAAAATTTCAAGAACACCTAGACATATAAAATCACACAGTTGTAAGAGCAAGATATATAAATACTCAGGATGTAGGAACAACATCATATAAATTTGCGGCCAAAGGAATATGCTGTTATTATCTTAGATTTGAAGACTAGTAGAACGTTCAACAACGTTTGGGGACTGATTTGATGTCTGGCAGAAAGATACGAGAAATCTGTAAAGCTTAACTGTAGTTACTCAAAAAAGCTACAGTCTTATTTTACCCTACATTAAAACTTGCAAATAAAATCGAATCAATATTAATGAAGTTAATATGAAATGAAAAGATATGAACAAAAGGAATTAATCTGTACAGATACTACTCGAATATATATGAACAAAAGGAATAACGTGAACATTGAAATTCAAAAAGAATATCTTCCCATTCTTTATTATATTTCCTTCTTTAAGGCAGACGGGAATTCGAGACAGCACAGAGCTAGGAAGGAGTGACAGTATCTACATGAAAATAAATAAAATATTTCTCATGATTAGACAGATTATGCTATTACAAAGCCTGCTTAAAATTCAGTATTTGGAACGCTTATGGATAATCCTTGATATTACGAACAGATTACAGTGTGTTTCCATAATGAATTCTGCCAATTTAAAAACCACTTATTTTCACTTTTTTCACTGGACTACGTTTTCAGGCTCTGTGTCTAATGCGTTAAACACTATTTATCTATATTTCAAGTTATTAAATCATTCCGGTTTGCAATGTGTCAGTTTTTTTTTCATCCCAGCTCTGTTTAGTTCGTTTTCTAAAAATAAATTTGTACTGAATCTTTTTATTTTTATGAGAGATTTCAGCGTTATCTGCATGGCTTTTTTTATCATAGATGGGACTAAAAAAAATGCGCCAGTACCAGAAATAAAATTAACGAAATATTCCCCATTTCGAAATATTTCTGTTCCGTTTCAGTATTTTCTCTGAAATATCTAGATGAAAGGTCTTCGAGTGTTTTAGTATTTTCATTTTATTTACTTTTTAAATTCATGAGTTTTCAACACTAAACTTCACGACATTGAAACCAGTTTACCAATTCCCGTGTCGAGCAAACTACTTAACGATTCGATAGCATTTTTATTTAATAAAATTTTGCCCCGTAATCAATTAACTGACCTCAGAATATATTAATAAAATATATATATATATATATATATATATATATATATATATATATATATATTATTATTATTTTTTAGTAACGAAATAACTAGTAACGAAATACACACGTGTCAGAAATCAGTTCTTCACAGTCCAGGATCGAGGCCGGATATGAGAAAGGACTCTCTTCATTTAACTGAATTTAGAATTCAAGGAAGCGAGCAAGGTATGAATATCTGCCAATGTTTGTGCAAATAGAGTTCTGATGAATGTGAACATGTGATTACACTTTCACTCGCGCGAGCACGCACACACACACACACACACAAAGAGACAGAAATAAACTTTTCCTACGTTAGCAAATATGGATATCTGTTTCAACCTGTCAGTCACAAAATGTCTAAAGGCTTATATGATCTTGCCTCTATGTCAATTTTAATTTCGTATCTCCAAAATACCTTTAACAACGGCAGTATTTTTCGTTCTAAGGACACCATGTCTGAGTTGCTGCGTTATATATGGGTTATGAGTTTAACTGTCTAACATTTTATATTGGAGAATATATTGCATGTATATCCCTGTATGCTGAGGGTACATATCGGTCATCACAGGGGAATCTGCTTTCAGATCCATTTTTTAGATTTAATTACGAAATTCAGTACGCCAAGGCTTCAAGATCCTTGCTTAATCCCAAAGCAATTATCATTATTTTCTTGCGGGGTGGTTGGGGTGGGGGGAGAGGGGAATCATAGTTTATTAAATGGCAAATCTCCCTGTAATAGTTCCAGTACTTCTATTCCACTTGAAACAGCACACAATTAAATTTTCTTTCTTTTTTTTTCATTACGCTTCTTTGATTAGTATTCCTCCTGTTTTCACTTGAGAGCTCTTCCCTTTATATGTTTTTTTTTCTCTCTTTTTTTTCTACATAGGTGATTTTAGATCTATGCCTAATTTGTAGCCTAACTGTCTCACAGTACATTTTCATGTTCAGTGTCCCATTATAACTTCCTTACCCTATGTTTTTACGTTAACTGTTTTTGCCTGACCACCTCAGTATTTTACTATGTATTTTTAATTAAGTCTAATGTCTTAATTTTTTCGCTTTTAAATCTTCAAAGAAATGTCATTAGATTTATATGTATTACTGTATTGATATTCCAGGTGAGTAAGCTTATCTTCATTAGAAACATGACACATAATTTAAATCTTAGGGCATACTAAAGATCGTATCATGCTATATGAAAAGAAAACTATATTTTCAGTATATTTGGTGAAGTTATTACGTTGAACATGTAGTCATAAGGAAAAAATATATCTGTCTTTACAAAATAACAGACGAACAAACAGATTGTAAACAAGAGCGTCTGGAAAGCTTGTTTTCCTTACAGGGCATGAGATAAAATTTATTCTTACCTCTTGAAGTGAGCCTTTATTCTGATCCTTTAAGAGTTGCCTCATTTTCTTTGCGTCATCTCTTCGTGAAAAGGCAGACGCTAAAAGGCTCCTGGCGTCATTCCCAACGTAACAAGAAAAAAAAAATATTTGAATTTCTCGAAATAAGATTTAAAGGAATGGAGAGCAATTTCTTGCGTACTCACAAGCTCACTCGCAGCCTAAAGGAAAAAGAGAATACAATGCCCCGTGTAAGTGATTGTTCTGAGAACGATGAAGCAATGTTTTCTTTTTCCTCTTTTGCCAATAGAAATCTCTCCACGGGATGGGCTTACTTTTTTCTGGTTGCGAAATAGTGGCTGCCTTTCAGATATTTTGTGCGTGCTACGTATTATGCAGGTTTCGATTTTCTGCTTCTTTCAAGATGACTCTGGCATCATCTCGAAGTAGTTTTTGAGGGAAGGAAGAGCGTTGTCATATTCTCGCTAAGAAGAGGGAAGGTTGCATTAAGCATATCTAACAATGAAACTGAAGGTCGTTCACGATCACTGAGCCACATGATTATGAATAAGATGCTATTTCTGTATGCCTTGACTGTGAAATATCCCACACAGAAATTACGAGAGAGTGGGATTCTGGTGTCTTTACTCTTTGTTTATTTGATGTGTCCCTCTACCTGGAAAATGAAAACGGAAGGTAACCTGCAGACAGAACAGTTCCTTTCTAATTATTTTTGATGCAATATGCTTTTACAAAATTGTTTTTTTAAATCTTTGAGATCAAAACTTTCTAGCAGCATGAATAGCCTTTGGCAGCAAATTTGCTTGACAGTGGATATAACACACCATTTTACACCGATCATATCCATACCAGGAGACCGAGACCTAATTCTCTTCTGATTTTTTGCAACGTGCTCATTAGGCATGGGGACAAAAACTCTGTTCCCCAGACATCTGGTGATTTTTTCATCACTCAGTGCAGAAAAACTAATTCTGTTTTTCCCCGTGAAAAACCCAGGAGTAAAAGTATGACTGCGTTGGCCTCCCTAAGGGAAGGGGATCAGCCATCGTCTAGAGAGCTTCCTGCTAACAATGGGTTCGAATTCCTCTACCAGGAGATTCTCTGCCTCTGGAAAAGGAGTTTTATGTCCGAGGCCGCTAGTACCGTTGTAGGGAGTAATGCACATGTTGCACGGTCTAATATCACTATATGAATGTTTAGGATTAATGGTAATCTAGAAAAAAATGTGGCATGGAGCTTAATAGCTGTAATGGAATTTAAGTGAAGAAAGGGAAATACCAGACTTTTGAGAGTGATGCATAACAGCTCTAACTGGTGGAAAATTAGAGAGTGGGTGTATAAAAATGTGTGTATATAAAGTCAGATGAAAGTATAAAAAGTATAATTAGGAGGCTGGGTAAAAAGTATACAGAGAGAGAGAGAGAGAGAGAGAGAGAGAGAGAGAGAGAGAGAGAGAGAGAGAGAGAGAGTTATTGTGCGTCATTCATTGTTACTGTTACGGTAATAACAACAAATCGACAGTAATTCACATTCGGAAAGGGTCATATATTCAAGAATGTTTTATGCTTATTTGCATATCTGGCATGAGTCCATACCTTTACGTGGTCAACACCCCATTTGTAAGGAAAAAGCCTTTGGTTCGCGGCCAAGGTAGCCTGTCGAATGACTAAAAAGACCAATAAGAACTTGTCGTGGAATTGTTTATGGATAACAGTAAAATATAATGCAACTTCTTTATTGCATTACGAACTTTCTGCAAACATGTGATGCAAAAGCAATATCATAATATAATTTCTACGGTCCTAGCACAGGCGGAAGCAAAACTATATCAACAGATATTTGTTTCAAGAAACATTTACTTTAATTACTGGAGTGTATCCCAGGTATTTTGTGAAGAAGATAGTACAATTAGAAAATCTAGTTTCTCATGAAAAAATATCTATGATATTCATATTCATACATTGATGTTGATGAGTTTATTCATTAAAATTCATTAGTTGGAAGTGCTGTGGAAGAACCAGTATTCAGGAGTGGTGAATAGATTCATAGAATAACTCCTAGTGAAATCGACAGTAAAGAAGTAAAAAATGCGCCGAAGTTTATTCGGCGCAATCGAGTTTTCTGTACAGCGTATAATGCTGTATGAAACTTTCAGCCGCGGCCCATGAAACTCGTGCCGGTGGTGGCCTCATCCAAGGCCCATGAAATTCTTAGCCTCGTTCCATGAAACTCAGCCACGGCCCGGTGGTGTCCTGTGTTGTTGATACCTATATCGGTGACACAAGTACGATTATGGCTAAATTGAACCTTAAATAGAATAAAAATTACTGAGGCTAGAGGGCTGCAATTTGGTATATTTTGATGATTGGAGGGTAGACGATCAACATACCAATTTGCAGCCCTCTAGCCTCAGTAGTTTTAAGATCTGAGGGCGGACTGAAAAAATGCAGACAGAAAAAGTGCGGACGGACAGACAAAGCCATCTCGATAGTTTTCTTTTACAGAAAACTAAAACCAGGACATTGTGAATTCCAAATAATAGCTACAGTATAAGGCGCAGATGTCACGCTATTACATACCAAATTCTTCACAAGTACGTAAAACAAAAAAAAAAATAAATAAATTAAATAAATAAATACAGCGCAATAAAACAGCAAAGGTAAACCCGAATGAATGACAGAAAATCAGCTTTGTAATGTTACCAAACAGCAAATATTCAATACAATAAAAATGATTAAAAGATAACTCAAAAGACATTTTTCTGAAAGAATGTTACTGTGAAGCAAAGAGACAGATTTATCGTTCTGTGATACAGCTTTTCAGCCAGAATACACACACACACACACACACACACACACATATATACACACACATATACATATATATATATATATATATATATATATATATATATATATATATATATATATATATATATATATATATATATATATATATATATATATATATATATATATATATATATATATATATATATATATATATATATATATATATATATATATATATATATATATATATATATATATATATATATATATATATATATATATATATATATATATATATATATATATATATATATATATATATATATATATATATATATATATATATATATATATATATATATATATATATATATACATATATGTGGCCAAATAAATTTATATATGGCTATATGCTATATATATATATAAATAAATATATATATATATATATATATATATATATATATATATATATATATATATATATATATATATATATATATATATATATATATATATGTTCTATATGTGTGTGTGTGTGTGTGTGTTTGTGTGTGTGTGTGTAACGTAAGTATATATAGCGGGGAAAGAGAAAGCGAGAGAGAGCCAAGATAATGTACTAAATCCTGATCGAAAAGGTGCTGGGTGCTCTAGGCCAAATAGCCATTAGTAGACTGAAAGAGAAGGAGCCCTTTCAACTTTGGAAGGCTGCCAATATCAGCGTCTCCGAGCCTTCCCACCACCGCGCCCTTCGGTGCGAAATGAGGATAAAGGACATTTTTTCACCTTATGCTTCAAATAAAATATGAGGAAAAAAAACATTTCGGGGTAGTTTTCACTAACACTGGTTCATCACAGAGACAAACGGGAACTCTATTAAATTTTATCTTTGTTTTACTTTAAAGGAAAAATGTCTATTTTTTTACCGTTTTACATATTTCATTCTGCACGGAAGCTGTACAATTTTTAATAACTACAACCGTTGTATAAATGATGCATGAATTAGGAAATAAATGTACTGAAGTAAATTGTACACACATACATACATACATACATATACATACATATATATATATATATATATATATATATATATATATATATATATATATATATATATATATATATATATATATATATATATATATATATATGTATATATATATGTGTATGTGTGTGTGTGTGTGTGTGTGTGTGTGTGTGTGTGTGTGTGTTCAATCTAGTTTATCCCAAGAGTTGTTAAACCTGGAAATAGCTTCCATGACTTGGTGTGTTTATGCAAAGAACCTCAGCGAACGCAACATCCAAAATATTGCAGATCCGAGGCAAATATATTTTTCAACCCCAATAGCTGCTGGTAGTTTAGCTAATGCTCAGGTGTAAGATCCAGGCACCAAAAGTGGTTTTGGTAAAAACTGAAAAAAAAAAAGGAAAAAATGCTGAAGTTTCTTCGGCGCAATCGAGATTCCTGTACAGCGTATTATGCTGTATGAGCCTCGGCCCTTGAAGCTTGCAGCCACGGCTTGGTGGTGGCCTGTCCTATAGCGTTGCAAGACGCACGATCATGGCTAACTTTAACCTTAAATAAAATAAAAACTACTGAGGCTAGAGGGCTGCAATTTGGTATGTTTGATGATTTGGGGGTGGATGATCAACATCCCAATTTGCAGCCCTCTAGCCTCAGTAGTTTTTAAGATCTGTGGGCGGAGAGAAAAAGTGCGGAAGGACAGATAGAGCAATCTCAATAGTTTTCTTTCACAGAAAACTAAAAAGTCACACACTCACAGAAGAAATTAAAATAAAATTCTGACCAGAAAATATTCAGGTGTTTATTATACTGAATATTCCTTTTACTATTGAAAATAATTTCACTTACTAGTCCATACGAAAAATAAAGTTCTGGATAATTTATACAGGAGCTCACTCTTTATTTTTAAATTAACTAAGTCCTGTTCAAGTTTTATATTTAGGAAAACTATTGGATATAAATCTTTAATAGAACCTTATGTAAGAATTAAGTGACTTCTATTAACATGTTGAAGAAATAGTTCCCAGTGTTGCTCGTCATAATTAACGTGACAGATGGATATTAGGGAAAACGGGAATTCAGTTTTTTAACTTTGATTCATATTTGTGTTCGCTTTTACTTGAATTTCCTCTCCTCTTGGTAATTCCTTTGTAAATTAGACTACAAAATCAACTATAGAATAACATAACTTGATGACAGAAAATTTTATTGCACACATACTAATGTTGTAATTAATATTGCAATATTCTCAATATATCTGAAAATAAAAACGGTGTTTCGTTTTAGGAAATATACAGGTACACTGAACTATGCTATTTGTTTATTAACTAGATATATTTCAAAGCGTTAATTGTAAGGTATCCCTTAAAATACAAAAAGAATAAAATGATTATGGATAAAATACTTTCACCTTTCCCCCCTCTGCATTCTCTTTCTCTCTCGCTATCTTCTCACTACACCCTTTCATTAGATCGATACAAAAGAGAACACGGTAAAAATTGTCTTTCTCAAAACATTGCAACCATTTCCGAAATGGAGACCATCTGTTTCGAAGTCTGACAGAAAAAGAATGAGGGCCCTAAGAAGAATGAACTTGAGTCGCTGATGGATTTCGTATTTTGCTTTATTTTTGAGTCATATATATGGATTAGATATATATTTATATATATATATATATATATATATATATATATATATATATATATATATATATATATATATATATATATATATATATATATATTATAAAAATCAATTAACTAAAATATATATATATATATAAAAATTAAACATTATTAAACATTACAAACACTAGCAAACCCCAAACAGTATCATCAAAATTGTCGAATGTTAAGTTGACTGGTGAAACGGAGAGATTTTTCATATTTCTATTAGTAATCTTTAGTGCACTGGATTCTGTGAAGACGTCTTGTAAAGAAATTGTTATCATGAGCGTTTGGCATTATATGTTGTAAAACTTCTTAACTGGAAAGCATGTACTGTATATTTGACAACTGGATATTTTCAAGCATCGGTACATTACGACAGCAGATATGACCACGAAAAAGCTAAATAAAATGTTGGGATATCAAAAATCTTCTTTGCGATGCAGTACTATGATTTATAAATTGTCATAAGTAAACAACAGCGTAAATATAAAGATTCATAGTCTGTCGAGAGAAACAAATGGGTAATAAATTACATCAATAAAAAGTAGAGGAGACTTACTAAAGGAGTTGTATGGTATATCGATATGTACAGTTTTTTTCTGGATTTTAGAGACAAATCCCATATTTCAATTGTTAATGTTTTTATTACTTTTCATGCCAGCAACAACATATTTCAGTCAAAACTTGAGTAATAAATCTCTTACCTGTTCTTATGCGTTGACGTCATGAATTGTCTATTTTTGAGATTATCTTTTTCTTCATAATTAAATCCATTCCTCATCTCAGTTTATCTCCCTCAGACGTGACGCCGGAGAAGACAGCAAGACGCCTCGTCCAAGTTCGCCCTTAATTTCGAATTTCGTCAGATTCCGAGTCGGTCCTCTTCGCTCATTTCAGGAAACTTTGGCTCGAGAGATGTAAGGGGATATCAGAGGATAGGGCAGAGCGAGGAAGAAAGGATGGTCTGTAGGACTGGAGAAAGGAAGGTAGGAATCTTGGGTAGACTCTCTGTGTTAGTGCTTTGTACCTAATATGATGGGCATCAATATGACGGAGTTTTTTTTGCTTTTATTCTATCTTCACTAGATTTTTTGTGAAGCCAGCTTTTGAATTTATTCTTGAATAAACCAAGGCGTCTTGAGGATAATACTTAGCGTATTATTCTGTAACAGACCATCAGGGTGCATCATCAATGCATTTTTGTTACGGTCTTTATCCACTGATTTCAGTGATTGTGCTAAAAACGTAGAATATGTATTGCTTTGGTAATAGGCAATGCAAACTGATCTTACTGTAGACGAAATCTCCACACTATATTATGATATGTGAATTCTGAATCTTTTCTTTTCTATATGCAATATACACATATATATATATATATATATATATATATATATATATATATATATATATATATATATATATATATATATATATATATATATATATATATATATATATATATATATATATATATATATATATATATATATATATATATATATATATATATATATATATATATATATATATATATATATATATATATATATATATATATATATATATATATATATATATATATAAAACACACACACAAACACCTTCTAAAACATAAATGTGTATATATATATATATATATATATATGATATGATATATATATATATATATATATATATATATATATATATATATATATATATATATATATATATATATATATATATATATATATATATATATTCTGCATATATACAAATAAAAGTATTTGTCTTAGTTTATAACGGCTGCACATTAACTTCGATATTTTTTATTGTTTTCTTTATGATAAATGATGAAACTCAAACCACTCTTTGAGCCAGTTTGAGGGAGCTTTTACTTCAGTGCTTTTGAAAGGCACCAGATTAGAGGTCAAATTTGAGTACCAGTAAATCATCTGGCCTCGTTCCATAATATTCACCTAGTTGAAAATTTACGATGATGATTGAGATGAAACAGGATAGCCTGTATTTGGATTAGTGAATGTGAGAAGCTACTGCTTTCCCGTTAGTTTTAGTAGGGAGCGAGCAAAATCTTTCTGTTTGTCATTGCGGCAAGAAACAAGAATTCAAATTCTAAAGAAATATTCGTGGAGTCTCCAAATATGAAAAAATAAAATATTGATTTTTTTTTCCTTAATCAGGGTCGAATGTTGAAGAAAACTAATTGTTCGAATATTATTGGTATGTTTACAATATTTAAGAGGCTAGTGCAGCAAAAGAGGATATGGAAGAAAATTTACACATGTCAATGCAAAGAACGTAAAAAAAGAGTTCATCTTCCTCAGCCGAGTATAAGCTTACTGTAAGAAATAAGTCATGCAAGGAAGGAGGTGTCTCTCTGCTATGCATACTAACGCGCCTCCGCAGTCTCTCCATCAAGAGAGGCCCTTGGCACACATTCGCAACTTGTTTTCGTTCCTTAACTACCAAGTGAACTTTGTAGCACCAACAGCAGCAGACAGGGTCATGAATTTTATTTGAAAAATTAGAAAAATTTAGTTTCAGAAAATTCTGTTTTAAAATGCGCTGAAGCTGGTAATGGTTACTCTGATGATATTTGCCTACCTCAAATAAAATGCCATATGCTTCTAGGTTGCCAATAGCATTGCTCAAAATAACTATCTTTAATTATTTTGCTTCATTTCTAAAATAATTTCTTACAGAACATTAAGATAATGAGGGGATGGCTTGCAGAAAAGAACAGACAATTGCCCCTTTTAGCCACACCCACACATAATGTTAGCCAAACGTCCAGTTCATTATTTTGTAATGCTGTTTAGTATTGATATTCCACGTGGCCATTTGACTAGCTTTCCAGCTAACCTGAACCCCCTGGCTTGTTCAGGTTAAAATTTTGTATAATTAATATAAGCACCAAATTTACAATAGGGAATAATTGGCAATATTACCAATAAATATGATAGTTATGAACAAACTCTGTGAAATGAATTTAACGTATAAGTATCATAACAAAGTTTTGCTATTATGATACCTTGCATCTATTTTTCCTCAGGCAACACTTTGTTAAGATATTTGGCAATGCAATGTATAGTGTATCCTACATTCTATCCTCTTGAGGGAGTGTCTACAGGATTAACTCTTATTCTCAACAGTTATCGTGTGATGCAGTTGCTGGCTACATACCTAGTCCCGTCAGTGCTGCAACCCAGCATCATCAACTGTTGTCTGACTCAATGGTCTCGTCAACAGAGGCAAAATGGAATTCAAGGGAACGTCCTTTAATAGTTCTCGCTATCATGGAACGAACCCAAATCCTCATGATGGTAAGTCACCCTAATGCATACACACACGCTCATAGACACGCACGCACACATACACACACACACACATATATATATATATATATATATATATATATATATATATATATATATATATATATATATATATATATATATATATATATATACATGTGTGTGTGTTTGTGTGTCCATAGAAAGAGGACCTAAAAAATTCACCAGAATCGAAACCTCTTTGTTTTTCCCATATACATTGCAAACGATTTCCTCTAGAATGTCTGGTGCAGACACGAAGGTCACCCTTTAGACATCTGTGATGTATCTGCAGGAATAGACGTTCTATAGGATCGTTAACTATTCATAGGCTCCTCTTGTTCAGATCTCTCTAGTGTATATCAACATTTGCACACATATCGAGGCGTCGACAGGGCGAGAAATGTAGTCATAGTCTTGGTCGGTTGATGTACGAGCGGCCTTCAGTAAGTAATGCAATATAATTTTTTCCTCGGCCAATTTTCGTTCAAAAAGTTTGAAATTTTGTGCGTGATATCGTTTACCATTCCCGCATTATGTCATGTATTTTCATTAATTTCCTATAGACGGCTGCATTATAATCAGCTATCGAAAGCGGGTACGTGACTGAGGTAAGTTCAAACAAAGAGCAGTGGTAGAATTCCTCTTGGCGGAAAAAGAGACATTCACAAATGTTCACAGACGCTTGCAGAATGTCTGATGATGACAGAAATTCGCCCAGTGATTCACGGTGCTTTTATCCACTGCCAGGTCTCTGTAGACATTCTGCAAGAGTCTGTTAATATTTATGATGGTCTCTTTTTCCGCCAAAAGGAATTCTATCACTGCTCTTTGTTTGGAACATACCTCAGTCACCGATGCCCTTTTGATAGCTGATTTTACTGCAGCCGTCTATCGGAAATTCATGAAAATACATGACATAACGCGGGAATGGTTAAGGAACTCGCTCAAAAAAATTACGATAAAAAAAAAATTGGCTGAGAAAAAAATTATGTTGCATTACCTATTGAACCCCCCTCGTAGAATATATAAATAAACATGTCTGTCCACTGCATATTTATTTTGATAACAACGCGTAATCAAGAAGAGAGACTAATTCTATGATTGTGTCTATGATATGATATTAAGTAGAACTCAGAAATCAGGCCCATAAGTTTAAAAATATGACAGTTCTTGGAGGGAGTCAATGCAATAAATAAAAAAAAAGGACTTCCTTTTAATATAGACACTGAAGCATATTTAATGAAAACGCGAGATTAGTATTGCTTACGAAAGGAAACATAAATAACAGAAAACCTCTGACCAGCTTTGATGAAAATGCCCTGTTAATTAAAAAAGAAAATATAGATGGTGAAGAAATTATTATTCCATTCGCTCATAAACTACCTTTAAGACAACTATAAAAATGAATTCATGCAAGACAAGACAAAGTTGATTTAAGTGCTTCCTTTAGACATAACTCTATTATATAAAGTTCATAAGCCAGGTGTTGAAGGATGTTTTGATCATGTTCAGATTATATCTAAATTAAGTTCCATCTAGCCGCCATAATTGTGTTGGTGAAATCGGTACAAATCTAGTTTTTACAATGAAAACCGGGTCGCATCATTTTAACCCTGAAAAAATGGGGATTTATCGCAGTGCGCTAAAAATTCAAGACTTTACGAAATGATGTTATCAAATTGAAGAATTTGCAACAATTTTTCATTAAAAAATAATCGTCGCAAATAAAATGTGAGTGATATACAGACTTTGTTTTACATAATGTAACGCTAAGCAAAGTCCCTAGTCGAAAGATTTATATTTTACTAATATTTTTTTTACAGTCTTTACAATCATGTCTAAAAATAAAATTTAAATTTGTTTTCACTATTAAGTATGTTATCGCTAAGTAATTACTTTATTTGATGGGAAGGTGCAAATATTTTCCATGGTATGAGACTAATTTGGATGTCATTTGTTAAAAGGCTAGTTGTACCAGTTAAAGTTAGCCGTTACACAAACTTCTATAGTTTTAAACTATAGTTATAAACTACAGACGTAAAAATCATATTAGAAATATGTTGCCAGTTACGAAAAATTCACGCTACAGAAAATTTCTGATCACGACCTTTGGGCTTGAATAGAATTTAATCTTGTTGAGTTTTATTACTGAGGAATCAATGTTACAGTACCTTTTTTTAAAAAGATTAAAATGAAATACCAGAATATGAAGAATTTGAACCTCCAAAAACCTTGAACCTCTGATTGATCTTTCGTAAAATTGAGTATTTTGACGTCATCAATATGACCAATCAAAATCCGTTAATTTGTTTGTATCTAATCAACCTGTCAGACTCTGGGCTTGAACTTTTACTTTCATTAACCTTTGAGTGATTTCCAGAAGCGTTAATCATCTCGACAGTGTCACCTGAAGAATTTTATTTATTTTCTAGATTAATTAACATAGGTTATGCTGCTCACAAGCAATCAGTGAAGAGACAGTCCGTCGGACAGAAAGAAAAACGAACATACAGGCAGACATTAAAGAAATAAGCCAAAAGGAAATGGTTTCATAACAGCACTGCTGAAAGTGAATATGGAGATTGTTTTAGGAATGTTTTTTATTCTTTAACCAGTCAGCGAAACTGCCTCTAAACTATAAAAATTTATGCATTTTCATATTACAGTTTTAATAAGATTAAATAGGTCTGCTCAAGTATCATGGTAAATATAGTGGCTGAATACTTCCTGCAGAAGTAATCTTAGGGTGTCTTACAATTAGATTAAATAAACAGTAAAAATTTCAGTAAAGAGGTTCTGAAAATCTAAAAAAAAAAAAAAATCCCAATCACAGATCGTGAAGATTTGGGAAGATTTAAAGACCAAAATGACATCCAGAATCCGTCTCCTGGGAGATGACAAAAGAGCTCGCTAGTCATTTTTAATCCGAAGGTCCAGATCATAATTATCAAAATCATCGTCCGGGGTTTTACGATTTCATGAAAATGAACGGACTGGTTGTGGTTGTGATGGTTAATGGGTTATGAATTTTATTTCCTCTAGCTGAAGGATTGCTGTCAGTTAAGGGCACAAAATAAATCTGTTTTGAGGAGTAAAAAAGTTGGTGATATATCGTCGCCATGATTCAGCCAAGTAGCAATAAACTCGTAAATATTTGAGGAGCCTCTCTTAAACAATTACTCGCACTTTTCAGTTTTGACTCTTTGAAGTATATGTCACATGAATTGTTGTCTAATTACATCATGATTTACAAGCACACTACATTTTAACGTAGGTTTAATAGTTTAACATTAACAATGTAATTATTAAAATCTTCCATAATTTCTATTTTATTTTTGTATTCTCCTCAAAAAAGTTACTATACATTATCAAATGGAAGGCAAGGAGAGGATGTTAAAGCACTGCAAAAGAAAACAAGATCTCATTCTTGTGTGATCATCATCATTTCTAAAACTAAGAAGAAATGTTACTAAGAAATTATATATTATATATATATATATATATATATATATATATATATATATATATATATATATATATAATTTACATATATACATACATATACATATATATATATATATATATATATATATATATATATATATATATATATATATATATATATATATATATATATATATATTATATATATATATATATAATATATATATATATATATATATATATAAACAATTATGAAAGACATATTTTCTATTCATTCAGTCTTTCATTAAGGTAAGGAAAGAAAAACTGAGTTTTTTATTGAACCCAGATATCTATTAAGATACTAAAATTTCCCTCAGATTTTTCACAAAAGAAATAAGTTCATTAGAATTCATAAATCCTCATGTTACATATTCAGAAAGTTACCTCCAAAGTAATGGCATGTGCTAATTTTAAGTAATTTATTCTAATTCAGGACCATAGCCTACCTTATGATCGAACATACTTGAATGCCATAGACAAAATATACACATGCACTCCTATATACAGTATATATATATATATATATATATATATATATATATATATATATATATATATATATATATATATATACATACATACATACATACATACATAATATAATAGTATATATTTACATATACAGTAGAGTATATGTATGTGTGTATTTATGTAGGTATGTATATATATATATATATATATATATATATATATATATATATATATATATATATATATATATATACTATATATATATATATATATATATATATATATATATACTGTGTATATATATATATATATATATATATAGGACGCTCAGAAGAGTGACAGATCAGAAGAGTGACATATTATAAGAGTGACAAAAATACTTCTCAAAAGAGTAACAGATCATAAGAGTGACATAACATAAGAGTGACAGTATATTTTAATTATCAAAAGAGTGACATAACATAAGAGTGACAAAATTACGTTTTTTAACACTAGATTATTGAAATGCGTGGGGTATTAAAACTGGTTCAGTGATTAAAATATTCATATCTTTTGTTCAGTGATTAGAATATTTATTTCTTTTTTGAACATAAAATAATACAAAATTTTTAAATCATGACATGCGAAAAAAATGTACACATAAAATTACTTTAAATATTAACATATTTTTGTAAACAAAACATTAAAATCAAATTATTGTTTTCAATCTTCATCAGCGTCTTCCTCTAAGTTGCTAGCCCCATTGCTTGTTTAAGAGTAAATTGTGAGCAATTCCCTTGACGTATTCATTCAAAGAGACTTGTCCCTGTCTACTTAAAAAGCCTTTTTTCTCTTTGGATTTGTTCTTTCTTCTTCTTAATCGGAGTAATGCCTGATGTTAGACGTTGTACCTCTTGGTCTGTGCGATGATCTTCTTTCGTAAACTCCTAATCATTGAGTATACCTTCAAATGGTAACGCTCAACTACTGTTTCAAATCTCAAAAAAATCCATAGCTTCTACACAATTATTTGTTCTTGGAAGATTGTATCGTTGCAAGTGATGAATTCTCCATATAGTAGGATTAAATCGTGGAGGATGACGTACATGATTTTGTCTTGGCCTACCTCTTAGAGAGCTTTGATGCAAGATAATTCAAAATCTACCATGATGACTGTAGGAATTAGTTGAATTCCTATTGCTTCGGCAACTGAAAGTAAATGTTCTAGCATTGATGAATATATTTGTGTAGTTTTCCCAGGCAACAACGCATATACAGCTGGGAAAGTTTGCCCGTGGAATATGTAATGGATAGTGTATATCTGATAGAATTGTCGAGGGCAAGTCTTAAATGTTCCATCCAGGAACCAGATATTTGAGTCTGCTAATCTTTGTAAATTATTTTCACTGCCAAAAGCTATGATTCTTTCCTGTACCTCTTCATCCTCGATTTCTGCTTCCAAACCCTCACTCTCGGTTTTTGTATCAAACAAAAGGAAGTTTCTCTCTCCTGTATGGGTAACCTGTAACTTATTCGGGATTACCAGATCGATGGCAGATTCTGCTTCCGCTGGAAATTCTTTTTTACGTATACGAAGGAAAGTTTGCCTCATCGCTGATGCAGATGGCATTTCAGCACCATAGTTTATATTTACTTTCTGTCTAGTTTCTTGTATAATTGCCGCTGGTGTTGCATTTGAAGTCTTAGCCTGGCCTTTAAGTTCTGCAATAGATTGTAGTATCTCTTTTCTCCCAGCAAGCGGTGCATGATTATGTGCCTTTCCTCCAGATATCGAGCCACCTTGTTCATTAAAAAGCGAAACTCCACGAAGTGTTGCAGCACCACACCACCACAATTTTTGTCCTCACACCGGAAATAATGATTCTGACCTCGGGACCTCTGATGTCGGTATATGTGCTCTCTGAAGACGAGCTTTTCTTTTCCTTTTTTGGATGTGGCAAAACTGTATTCATCCATTATGGGCAAGACGATGTGAAAATACAATATGCTCTCTAAGGAACACCTAATCCAGCCAATAGCTATCAGACAACAAAACAGTTTCTTGAAAATATTTTAGAATGTAGCCTTCACCTAGACATTTTCGAACAACTGCTATTCTAAGAGATGTAAGTACTGTGAAGATAGTACATGGTATCAACAACCATTACTGTTATTTCGCAGTTATAACAATCATTAAGTCAAAAGAGAGAGTGTGTGTGTGTGTGTGAAAATAGTGAGAGTTCTTTAAGATTCCGATAATATATTGCTAACTTGTCACTTTTCCGTTACGTTTGCATATTTTCATATTTGTCACTCTTTTGTTATGTCACTCTTTTGAATTTTTTTCCAGAATTGTCACTCTTTTGTTATGTCACTCTTATGAATTTTTGTTCAGGTTTGTCACTCTTTTGTTATGTCACTCTTTCGAAATGCCACTCTTTCAATACACACCCATATATTATATCACATCAGTTAAGTCCACTAACTCCTGTTACATATCTTCTTCTTGTGAGCATTAAACCTTTCCCGAACAAATGCGATCCATCCTTATAATTTAAACTTCTAGCTTTATGTAGTCTAGGGATGATTGTTTTTGAGGTCATCATTAGGCCTCTCAATGGTTCATAATGAAACAAGCGAATATTCCTCCAACAATCTTTCGTACCCTCACAAAATATATATTTTACAAATATATATTTTTGGGGAAAACAATTTCGGATGGTAAAGGCAGTGTCTAAACATTTGTTCGAATACCTTTGGTTTTGTTTGTTCTTACGAAATCTTATTTCATGCTCCTTAATATCCTTTTTTTCTATTTATTTTTATTAGAATCAGTTTTGATCGTCATTTAATGACATCAAGGGTTCACAGATCTTGGAAAATTAAGTGGCGACTTTCATGATTAGTGAGTGAGTGCCATGTATTTACCTTTACTTAGATGGAACTTATACATAAATGTATGTCATTTCCATTATTCTCATAGGTTTCTTATTTACCTTACAGATAGATATAAGCATTCCTTACCTCTGTTAAAATTAAATCAGAAGAACTAGTAAAGAATGATACAGTGGGTGGTTGTCTTTGGAATCAGAGAGATCAACTTAGAAGGACTCTGATTATAATCTTTAAGTTTTGTGTGACGATTAACTTGTATGAATGTGTGTATGATCCAGTTCATAACTGTATGAGTATTGCATCACTTCAAAGCTAAGACTTCTTTATAGTTAAATCTCTCTGTTCTCTCTCCTCCTCTTTAACGGTCATGAATGAATATTGGTAATTATAAGCTCTTTACCACTTTCATTATTGGAAAATGAGGCCGGGAACAGATGGCGCCGGCAGCAGTAATTAACCAGGTAATTACAATAGAATTAAGCTTGATCATATCTAACAGCTATAAATGAGTTAAGTTATGGTTCCATTTCTCGAATAGGATTATCCACTTTCATGCGATTAATTAGCCAGTTGTGAATTTTTTTCGGTATTTCAGAAACTGATATCCTTGCTGGGTATTAGAAATTTAGTCATAAAGTGATGGGCACTGAAGTATGAAAGCACCTCAACACTTTTATTAGGAGACCCAAAGGCCTAGACGTTTACAGCCAGTTTCATTTCACCTCATTTTCTTCTGTTGTTGAATTGTTTTAATACGAAACTTAATTTTCTTACAAAATAAACAAAGAGAAATAGTGATGAAGCCATGAAAATAATTTCCTTCATTTCAGATTTAATAAGACGCCATCTACTCACCGATTCCTCTTTATTATCTTAAAAAGCAAAACGTTGATCTTCATGTAAAGGAAAACCAGAAAACATTGCAGAAAATATCAACTTGCTTTCAGAATTTAATTCTAATATTTTTTTTATTACTTAGTTATGGACATAACACACAAATGTATTAAACTTTACTGAATGATGAAGACTAAATATATTGCATTATAATTATTTTCTAAGGTAAAATAGATCGGATTGTTTATTTCTGTATTATATTGCTTTTTATTTTGCACCTAAATTTTCAGAGAGAAAATCTAATTTTTCCCTACAGGTTCTCAAATAATTTTGCAAGCCTTATATTTCATTTCTTGCACGTAAATCCATTTAATGCTTTAACGATTTTATGTTCTATGCTCAGTTAGACAAATCTGTACAGGATTCTGATTGATTTGACAATTAAATCAAGTTATCGTTTCATGAATTCACTTTTGTATCGTAGTTTTTCTTAAATGAAAAGAGAAATTTGCGCCTTTTAATGGCTCGTGGCATAGATCACGTTTCTTGAGCTCAGTTCTGGAGGCTAATCCGGTAGCACAGGTTTACTGTCCATTGTATTCAGTTCTATAAAAATAGTCTTTTTTAATTCTTCATACGGGGTCTATTTGCTGCTTAGTGTATTCGAATTAGTATCCATCCACGTAAATTAATAAAAATAACTACTTGATTTCATCCATATTGAATACCTTAAATATCGATCTGTTGCGTGAGGAGTTTACTGTTTTACTTTATTATGTGAACATATATCTATCATCGTCATTTTATAAAGTACGATCTCTTACGTTCAAAAGTACAATAAAGTATTATTTCCTAAGGTCAAGTTCTACATAAATCATACAAGTCAAACTCTACTCTTTGCCATTACCACTAATATTGATACTTCTACTGCACTAATACTGATACTACTACTGCTAACGGTAAGCTAAATACTTTTGAATGTGGTACGGAACTATTTAAAATCATATAAGCATATACTGTACAGGTATAAATTGATTATGTAGCATACCGCGAATGTAGTGAAAATACTGTACTGAGCTTTCCTTACCGTTGTTTAGGTGATTTCATTTTCCCTAGTTTCCAGGCGATAAATCAAGTAAAACAAGTACCAAATCAAACGGACCTGTTATATTATTGACTTCGGAAGCCGACGTTTAAACAAAACTGATGTCCTATATTATATCGTCAGACTAATAGCCCTTCGCGAAAGGCCCTGGCGACGCCTCACGATAACATCTGAATTATGATGAGGCGTGGAATAAATGGAGAATTAAAATGGAATTAAAGTTTGTGTCAAGGGAGTCAGACTTTTATGCCGTTTTATTTAGTTACTCATCCCACTTGTCTCCTTTTATCTCCCTGCAAGGAAAGCAATCACTCAGTTTTAGTGGTGGAATAAAACCCTTGAAAAATAGGAAGGACAAAACCATAAAATGATAGGAGCGATAAAACCCATGAGAGACAGGGGAGGTAAAATCCATGAGAGATAGGAGAAATAAAACCATTGGGAGATACGGTGGCATGTTGTTGTTCATTTTGTAATTATAGGTTTCATTAAACTAATTTACCCTGGTTGTGTCACGAGTTCTTGTCTTTGACCAGTGTGCATGAAGTACACCAGTCCGATAAACATGAACGCCTGTGACAAGTGCGTCTACAATAAGAAACTGCGTTATGGAAATGCTGCCTCAAGGAAATGTCTGTTTAACGAAAACATAATTTCAGGAAACGTCACTTCATTCATTATTAGATGAATGCTGCAGTAGCGGAAAAGATAGAGTTTTCTCTAAGTTATTATTGTGATCTACTGGAAATAAGAAAACATTAATTGACTTTTTTTTTACTGTGGGTTTGCCTTTAGGGTCGAAGAATTAATTAATGAGTTCTTGGTGAAAAATAAGAATTATACGATGGTAAAGATAATGTTTTTCTTATATTCATTATGGCTTCTTCGTTCAGTGAAATTTTTATCATTTGCAAAAACAAAACAGAAACGGAAAATCTTTACCTTATAACGTTTTGGTATTTTAGTTAGTTAACATGTATGAAAATAGCAGTTAAGGAAGTATATTGCATATCAAGGGTTGATACTGGAACGCCTTCAAATGTTGATTTATGTTGTTATATTAACGGAAAAATAAGCACAACTATAGACCATCTCTCTCTCTCTCTCTCTCTCTCTCTCTCTCTCTCTCTCTCTCTCTCTCTCTCCTGTCAAAATAACCCATAACTCTATATCCTAAAACATGATCTAGAATTTGATGTTAACAAAGTTACTGGGGAAGAAGATATGCCTCGGGAGAAACAGCTGGTGCACGTGCAACGTAATGAGTTTTATTTTATGCAGGAACTTTTCGATATGTTGAATATGTATGATGGTGTATCCTGGAAATATAACCATGATCTTTCTTTTTTTTTTATAGACTACAGAAATCTGTAATAGGCTCAGAGGAAAATGGGAAAAGAAAGCCAATAACAAATTATTTAACGAGTCAGTATGAATTTTTCTGTTTCTTAAGTTTAAATCTCCTTATCTCTCATGTTAATTATGAAAATAAATGACTGAATAAGCAAACATGAGAGCATTCTGATTCTATGAGGTGGTACATTACCTCAAATCAGATTCTCACTGTTTCATTTCCTTTCCCAAACACCTACATCTCATTAGCATTTCATAAGTATAAAGTATTGCCATACTTCTGCCAAGGCTTCATTCGCCTTTGAGTCCCTTTTGAAAAGATGCCATGATTATGCCGAATAAACCATTGAGAGGATTAAATCTTAGGGATAATATTAACAATAATCAGTGTTGAATAGTATTTGCAGCCACTGAAATTAAATTCTAATTATATTTACGTTGCTGTAAGTCAGTATCTTCAGCCATACTCGGAAGGGAAGATTTATTGTTTTCCTGAAACTTCCACGCGCCCCCTATCCTTATAAAAGCATTAGAGCAGCTCTTCACAAATTACTACTTTTAGCAGATGACTCTAACAGCTTCCCCCTTAGAACGATTTCGACAAATGCTTAGATGGACGTTTAGTTTCTGAGCGCGTGTTGCTCTACTTCGTTTTATAAGTCAGAAGCAGTGACGACTATTAAATCGTGATAATTACGAATTATACAAGCAGCAATTCATTCCGGATTGCAAAATATACGATTACTTGTGCTTCCAAATCTTAATTTATAATGATACGACAAAAACAACGTCCGTAGCATTACTGTAACTAATATTCATGAATTATGCACCATCGGTATATGTATGTATATATATATATATATATATATATATATATATATATATATATATATATATATATATATATATATATATATATATATATATATATATATATATATATATATATATATATATATATCTATATATATATATTTATTTATATACATATATATAAATGTGTGTGTGCAATTGCAATATATATATATATATATATATATATATATATATATATATATATATATATATATATATATATATATACATATATACATATATATGTATATATGTATGTGTGTGTATGTGTGTATATATATATATATATATATATATATATATATATATATATATATATATATATATATATATATATATATATATATATATATATATATACATATGTTATATATATATATATATATATATATATATATATATATATATATATATATATATATATATATATATATATATATATATATATATATATATATATATATATATATATATATATATATATATATATATATATATATATATATTTGTGTGTGTGTATGAGTGCGTGTGTAAGCGACTATTCAGGCGCTTCTGAATGACATAATGTAATTTTAAGATATGCGAAATACTCTGCGTTAACTGGTAGTCTGAAGTCGCTTTCAAAATATCAGGAACAGAGAGTTCATAAAAGCAAGATGTTCTTTTTTTTTTAATTTAATATTCTGGAGGGTTTTCATATCCATTGCAAAGAACTGAGGCAAGATATCAGAAACATAGCTTAGATATTATAAGAATGAAATAAGCCAACTAATTATAAATTCTGGAAACTTCTAAAGCTGCTATCCCGGTCGGCATAAAAAAAAAAGTTATACACAACAATAGCTGCCCAACTTCAGGCGCCATGAAATAATGTAAGCGTTGTATTTAGTGTACAGGCAAAGTTAGAACAGAATATTAATTTTGAACACTTTACTATAAAAAGTTCTTTAACTACCTGTCGCGAAAAATTCTGAAATCATAAGATAAAGACCTTGTTTATTCGTGGAGAACATGTTTACCATTTATCATGCAGCTCAAGATATTTCTATTAACTCATTTTTATTAACGGAAAAGACCAAAGATCTGAATTTCAAAGCTATTTCCTGACACATCGCAGAATTAAGTACACGCTCGATAAACTTTTCTTAAGATTTCATAAGCTAAAAGCAGCTCCTGGTTTGATTCTTTTATCAAAATCACTTTTGAACTCCGAAAAGAGAGTGGTCATTTTTATAACTATTATTAATATAGAAATAAGTAAAAAATGCGCCGAAGTTTCTTCGACGCAATCGAGTTTTCTGTGCAGCCGCTGCAGCGTATAATCAAGGCCACCGAAAATAGATCTATCTTTCGGTGTTCTCGGTATAATGCTGCATGAGCAGCGCCCCGTGAAACTTTAACCACGGCCCGGTGGTGGCCTGGCCTATATCGTTGCCAGAAGCACGATTTTGGTTAACTTTAACCGTAAATGAAATAAAAACTACTGAGGCTAGGGAGCTGCAATTCGGTATGTTTGATGTCTAGAGGGTGGATGATCAACATAACAATTTGCAGCCCTCTAGCCTCAGTAGTTTTTAAGATTTGAGGGTGGACAGAAAGAGTAACGACAGAAAAAAGTGCGGACAGAATAAAGTGCAGACGAACAGACAAAGCCTGCACCATAGTTTACTTTTACAGAAAACTAAAAAGCGATGATCATGTCGTTTCCGTTTCACTAAAAAAAAAACTCATTAAATATTTACGTTCTGTATTGACAATAATCTATTAGCAATCAGTGTTTATTGCGTATCAAAAACCAGTTCATAGATGACTGAAGGACTCGCATCAGCAATAATTACACTATAATTATAAGTCCCCAGGGGCTCTGCCATACACAAACAATTGTGGTAATCATTATCATAAAACGTTGTTTGATATTCAATCAATGTTTTTAATCTGGTTATATAAAAGTATCCTCGGGTGATCATCAGCAAGAGACTCGAAATGTTATTCCATAAATATGTGAAACTGGGTCAGTTTTCACTCTTCCTTTATTAACTAGTTTTCGCTCATGAAGCAATAAACCTCAAGATAATTTATTAGTCATTTGTGTGTAAATATTTCCACAAAATTACAGTATTCTTATTTGATATTGAAATGTTGTTCCTGCTATCTATATTTCGTAGCAAGAACTAATTATATGGTCGTTTTGTTGAATACTTATATCTTTATAAATATTCATTCACTGATGAATTCTGTCGAGTGGTCAAAGTCGATTGTTTATCGTTATAACTAAAGCAAAGGCCCAGGGAGGATCATCAGTTATCATTCCCCCTTTGTCTAAATTCTTCCCAGCGTCAGGTGAATTCGATATTGAACTACATTTGTGGCTTAATATTTGTAAATGTGAAAAAAGTCACACATGTATAGGTGACAAAATTTTATTAGTATCATATCTAAGAAGATTAGTTTTGAATCTGATATTCGGAACTAGCTTATTTTTCAAAGTATTCCATGTACAGAAAGGCTAAAGATGTGTGTGTGAGCGCGCCTGTGTTTGTGTGTGTGTGCATGTTTGTATGTGTGTGTGTGTTTGTGCGTGTCTGTAGTTGGTCTAATGCTTGTTGTCTGTACATAATACAGCCTTCCAAGGTTTCAAGTAAAAGTTGAAGAAGTAAGATTATCTACTGTAGTAGACAAACTTGGAAGGAATGAGAATAATCTTGAAGCACAAGAAACGACGCCTACTTATGAATAATATGACAAAACATTTTGTCCTTAAATTAAGAAAAACTTTTGCATTTAAAAAAGGAAAAGAGGGATTTGGACTTTGATATGCAATTTATTACTGTACATACTTGAATTAAAGAGTCTGATACACATTTTAGATAAGGAATGTCTTCGAGAATACTATCATTCTAAGGATGAAAAAAAAAAAGACAACAGCGGAATTATCTCCGATATTTTACATTTTTTACGTTAAGGCTAGATTGATAACAGCATACTTACACTTTTCTGATATCGCCAAACATGGTTTTCCCACTAATCACCTAATTACTGTATACATTCGTGGAGACTCAAGTTAGTTACATGTAAGTGTAATGGAATATTATCATTTCGTTTAAGAAAATCATAACTTCATTGACACGTCCCCCGTAGGTGTATGAGAATAGTTATAATAATGAAAATAAGAAAAATAAGGAATAATGAGAGCGAAAAAAGAATGGCAGAACTCCTTTGATGACAACCCTTTTGAAGCTAATTAGTTTTCGCTATATGAATGTAAGTAAATATGCATCTATATATATATATATATATATATATATATATATATATATATATATATATATATATATATATATATATATATATATATATATATATATATATATATATATATATATATATGTGTGTGTGTATGTGTGTGTGTATAATTATATGTATTTACATATATATATAATAAATAAATAAATACACAAATAAACAAATGTATATATATATATATATATATATATATATATATATATATATACATATGTCTGTGTGTGTCCGTGTGTGTGCGCGTATACAAAATCTTCGGGAGGTTGTGTAGCGTAGTCAAGTTTACATGGGTTTTCACTTCTTTCTGTACGTGGAGGCTTTCGAAACTGTGTTGGGACATTTTCATATGTAAGGCGTTATGCTATATATATATATTATATATATATATATAATATAATGGAAGGAATCTGAAAGCTTTTCCATCCCTTTTAGAGAAGGAAATGAGAGCCCTTATGGACCTCACTACCCCACGTGACTTCTAAAAGTTTCCGAGACCCTGAGTTTTTGGATGAGCTTAATATGTAAAAATGAGAACAAATAGTACTAGTATTTGGTGATGATCTATATATCGGATTTTAAGTTTTATTAATAAGCTAAATTTATGGATTTACTGATTAGGTATAATTTTCTCTTAATTATCGAAAGTGTTAGGTTTTTAGTATAATGATGACGTAATTTCTGAATGAAACAAGCTGCGTAAAATGAAACAAAAAATATTCAGAATGAAATGGATAAGGAATTGACGAAATTCAGCCAATATAAATTAGATTCGTTATCACAATTTGATTAATATAACAGACCAACTGTGTAAAAAAAATTATAAGATTTTGTCCTACTGGTTATCGATTCATTCAGGATAAGAACGAGGTTTCTACAATCGTTTCAATCCTAGGATCTCGAATTATGCGAAAAAATATAATGCTTTAGTTCCGAGGCTGATTTTTTTTTTTAACTGGAAGCGATATGAAATGAACTTGACGAACTTAAACAGATGCCACTCTCTCTCTCTCTCTCTCTCTCTCTCTCTCTCTCTCTCTCTCTCTCTCTCTCTCTAAATCAATTTGCATTAGTAACATTTATTCATTTATAAATTTTACTGTGATTGCTATACATTGTACGATACCACTAAAAATAAAAGAAAGGCCTCTAAAAGGCAGCTGAACAATGGGGAATGAAGACATAAATAAGACAGTAGCCCTAACCGCGTGAACAAAGTCGGGATTATCGGCCTTATGAAAAATATACTTCCATTTCTTCAGGATACTTTCTTCCTGAGAACATAAGCGTTTCCCTTCTTCGCCCACAGCAGCCAAGTTCAGGGGATTTTATGCCATAAAGGAGAAATATTATTATTACAGACGTTCTCTTCCACTCGACCCTCTAAAATGTAGTCATTTCTTTCGTAATTTAACACCTGGACTCTCAGTACCTAAACTTTTTCATTATAGAGTGTTCTAAATATACATACATATATATATATATATATATATATATATATATATATATATATATATATATATATATATATATATATATATATATATATATATATATATAATATATATATATATATATATATAATCATATATAACAAGTAAAACAAAGGATTAAGTAAACGAAAAAAAATTTGTTTCTTCAATTTCCATGGAATTGTTTTCAAAAGTAGATAAAGGAAACAAGAATGCTTTCTGCGTCGAACATAATGTTGATTTTTAAAAATAAAGAACGTAAGATAAGTATTCTGTCTCCGTGAATATTAATGTAAAATAATGCTATCTCTTTCGGCTAAAATGACTTCACGAAGAATAACCTTTGGCAGTGAGATCTCCTTCCTGCTTATCAAATGAAAATGGAGCAAAAAAAGAGAAAAAAACCGCCACTTCTGAAAGAAACGCCGAGAAAATATTAAGTGTGAAAAGATTAGGTATAACTGTGGTTACTGTTCCTTTTATCCAGATATTACTGTGGTAACTGCCCCTTTTATCCAGATGTTACTGTGCTGTCTGTCCCTTTTATCCAGATATTACTGTGCTGTCTGTCCCTTTTATCCAGATATTACTGTGGTAACTGCCCCTTTTATCCAGATATTACTGTGCTGTCTGTCCCTTTTATCCAGGTATTACTGTGGTGACTGTCCCTTTTATCCGGGCATTACTGCGCTGTCCGTCTCATTTAACCAGGTATTACTGTGGTGACTGTCCCTTTTATCCAGATATTACTGTGGTGACTGTCCCTTTTATCCAGATATTACTGTGGTGACTGTCCCTTTTATCCTGGTATTACTGTGGTGATTCCCCTTTTATCCGGGTATTACTGTGGTGACTCTCCCTTTTATCCGGGTATTACTGTGCTGTATGTCCCATTTAACCAGGTATTACTGTGGTGACTGTCCCTTTTATCCGGGTATTACTGTGCTGTCTGTCCCATTTGAACAGTTATTACTGTGGTGACTGTCCCTTTTATCCAGATATTACTGTGGTGATTGTCCCTTTTATCCGAGTATTACTGTGCTGTCTGTCCCATTGACCAGTTGTTACTGTGGTGACTGTCCCTTTTATCCAGGTATTACTGTGCTATCTGTCCCATTTAACCAGGTATTACTGTGGTGACTGTCCCTTTTATCCAGGTATTACTGTGCTATCTGTCCCATTTAACCAGGTATTACTGTGGTGACTGTCCCTTTTATCCAGATATTACTGTGGTGACTGTCCCTCTTATCCAGGTATTCCTGTGCTATCTGTCCCATTTAACCAGGTATCACTGTGGTGACTGTCCCTTTTATCCAGGTATTACTGTGCTACCTGTCCCTTTTATCCAGATATTACTGTGGTGACTGTCCCTTTTATCCAATATTACTGTGCTATCTGTCCCTTTTATCTAGATATTAGTGTGGTGACTGTCCCTTTTATCTAGATATTAGTGTGGTGACTGTCCCTTTTATTCAGATATTATTATGATGACTGTCTCTTTTATCCAGGTATTACTGTTCTGTCTGTCCCTTTTATCCTGGTATTACTGTGCTGACTGTCCCTCTTATCCAGACATTACTGTGGTGACTGTCCCTTTTATCCAGGTATTACTGTGCTATCTGTCCCATTTAACCAGTTATTACTGTGGTGACTGTCCCTTTTATCCAGATATTACTGTGGTGACTGTCCCTTTTATCCAGATATCACTGTGGTGACTGTCCCTTTTATCCAGATATCACTGTGGTGACTGTCCCTTTTATCCAGGTATTACTGTGCTATCTGTCCCATTTAACCAGTTATTACTGTGGTGACTGTCCCTTTTATCCAGATATTACTGTGGTGACTGTCCCTTTTATCCAGATATCACTGTGGTGACTGTCCCTTTTATCCAGGTATTACTGTGGTGACTGTCCCTCTTATCCGGGTATTACTCTTCTGTCTGTCCCTTTTATCCAGATATTACTGTGCTGTCTGTCCCCTTTAACCAGGTATTACTGTGCTGACTGTCTCTTTTATCCATATATTACTGTGGTGACTGTCCCTTTTATCCTGGTGTTACTGTGCTGTCTGTCACCTATAACCAGGTAATACTGTGCTGACTGTCCCTTTCATCCAGATATTACTATGGTGACTGTCCCTTTTATCCAGGTATTACTGTGGTGACTGTCCCTTTTATCCGGGCATTACTGCGCTGTCTGTCCCATTTAACCAGGTATTACTGTGGTGACTGTCCCTTTTATCCAGATATTACTGTGGTGACTGTCCCTTTTATCCAGATATTACTGTGGTGACTGTCCCTTTTATCCGGGTATTACTGTGGTGATTCCCCCTTTTATCCGGGTATTACTGTGGTGACTCTCCCTTTTATCCGGGTATTACTGTGCTGTATGTCCCATTTAACCAGGTATTACTGTGGTGACTGTCCCTTTTATCCGGGTATTACTGTGCTGTCTGTCCCATTTGACCAGTTATTACTGTGGTGACTGTCCCTTTTGTCCAGATATTACTGTGGTGATTGTATTTATCCGAGTATTACTGTGCTGTCTGTCCCATTGACCAGTTGTTACTGTGGTGACTGTCCCTTTTATCCAGGTATTACTGTACTATCTGTCCCATTTAACAGGTATTACTGTGGTGACTGTCCCTTTTATCCAGGTATTACTGTGCTATCTGTCCCATTTAACCAGGTATTACTGTGGTGACTGTCCCTTTTATCCAGATATTACTGTGGTGACTGTCCCTCTTATCCAGGTATTCCTGTGCTATCTGTCCCATTTAACCAGGTATCACTGTGGTGACTGTCCCTTTTATCCAGGTATTACTGTGCTACCTGTCCCTTTTATCCAGATATTACTGTGGTGACTGTCCCTTTTATCCAATATTACTGTGCTATCTGTCCCTTTTATCTAGATAGTGTGGTGACTGTCCCTTTTCTCTACATATTACTGTGGTGACTGCCCCTTTTATTCAGATATTATTATGATGACTGTCTCTTTTATCCAGGTATTACTGTTCTGTCTGTCCCTTTTATCCTGGTATTACTGTGCTGACTGTCCCTCTTATCCAGATATTACTGTGGTGACTGTCCCTTTTATCCAGGTATTACTGTGCTATCTGTCCCATTTAACCAGTTATTACTGTGGTGACTGTCCCTTTTATCCAGATATTACTGTGGTGACTGTCCCTTTTATCCAGATATCACTGTGGTGACTGTCCCTTTTATCCAGATATCACTGTGGTGACTGTCCCTTTTATCCAGGTATTACTGTGCTATCTGTCCCATTTAACCAGTTATTACTGTGGTGACTGTCCCTTTTATCCAGATATTACTGTGGTGACTGTCCCTTTTATCCAGATATCACTGTGGTGACTGTCCCTTTATCCAGGTATTACTGTGGTGACTGTCCCTCTTATCCGGTATTACTCTTCTGTCTGTCCCTTTTATCCAGATATTACTGTGCTGTCTGTCCCCTTTAACCAGGTATTACTGTGCTGACTGTCTCTTTTATCCATATATTACTGTGGTGACTGTCCCTTTTATCCTGGTGTTACTGTGCTGTCTGTCACCTATAACCAGGTAATACTGTGCTGACTGTCCCTTTCATCCAGATATTACTATGGTGACTGTCCCTTTTATCCTGGTATTACTGTGGTGACTGTCCCTTTTATCCTGGAATTACTGTGCTGTCTGTCCCATTTAACCAGGTATTATTGTGCTGACTGTCCCTTTCATCCAGATATTACTATGGTGACTGTCCCTTTTATCCAGGTATTACTGTGCTGACTGTCCCTTTTATCCAGATATTATTGTAGTGATTGTCCAGTTTATCCAGGTATTACTGCTGTGACTGTCCCTTTTATCCAGGTACTAATGTCTATTCTTTTTATCCGGATATTACTGTGCCGCCTGTTCCCTTTAACCAGGTAGTACTGTGCTGACTGTTCCTTTTATCCAGATATTACTGTGCTGAATGTCTCTTTTATTCAGGTATTACTGTGGTGACTGTCCCTTTTATCCGGATATTATGGTGGTGTCTGTCCCCTTTAACCAGTATTACTGTGCTGACTGTCCCTTCTATTCAGGTATCACTGGGTAGTCTGTCCCTTTATGCAGGTATTACTGTTGTGACTGACATGTGTTGTCAATAATATATTTCTATGGTCTCGAGTACATGAAATGAGGTATGATTAACCAGTAAACTTTATTTACACATGAAATAAGGTATGATAAACCCGTAGAGTTTATTTACCACATAAGTTACAAAGGGAAGAGGGAAGGGGGATGGGGAATGGGCAGGGGGTACTGGTTTGAAGCCTACCCTATTATTTAAGTTGGGTCAAATGATGGTCACATGTTAAATTTTGTCTAGATCGGTTGAATGGTTCGGATTTCTATAGCACACAAACATACAAACAAGCATACAAACAAACATACAAACATTCACTTTTATATATAACACATACAAATAATAGCAATTTTCCTTTTCACTATATAAACTATTATTGCATATTCACAGATGAAGAGGTTTCACAACAGTTGCCAATGCTTAATCACTCAATTAATAACAGAAACCGAATTCTGAGAGTTCGATCAAAATCATAAGTATCAGGATCAAAGATCCTTTTTAACACCTGTGAAGGATAACATGTACAGGATAACAATACCAAGAAAGACTACAACAATTTTGCTGAAATACGGAGTTATGGAAATTCAAAACCCTAAAATGGATAAAAGCAAGTACTCATAGTTTGAGAGTTTCTATTCTTTTTCATTTAGTGTATGCTATCTTCGAAATAACTGTGTAGGCAGCGCGGCCAAGAGATAAGTTTAACTTTGTTCGAAAGGAGAGTAACTTTCATTCAAGTTCTTTTACTAACAGACCAGAAACATGTCAGCTTTCATTGAAACGATATAATTTACCTTAAGTCAACCAAGTTCAAGTAAGTCAAGGAAGCTGTATGTCATCCAGTGACAAAATCTTCCAGTGTATCAAGAATGATTCTTCTTGATAGAAAAATATAGTTGCTGAAATCCTTGTACTGTACGTCGGGTGTTTACTTATAAACTCTGCTCTTATCCTCCGCGTATCTAAGATGAGGGAGCTAGCCACATGCACTCCTCCAACATGAATTACTGACTGCAATTTATCTGATGCAAGGGACATTATCACACACTTTGGTATGAGGCGTTACAGTTATTATAATCACAATGTTTTTATTCTGTTCATCCTTGTTTTGGAATGAAATCCTGATTCGCGGGTTGAAGAGGTAAAAAAATAATTACTACACTATAAGACATATTAAAACAAATATAAGAGAAAGTTAGTATCTATCCTACTATCTATCTATTTATCTATCTATATATATATATATATATATATATATATATATATATATATATATATATATATATATATATATATATATATATATATATATATATATATATATATATATATATATATATATATATATATATATATATATATATATATATATATATATATATATATATATATATATATATATATACAAATTTACAGGTGTATTTTTGAGGTTTATAAATCGTAAGGAAGGCTCTTTCCTTGACTTTTATCAACTTAGTATACTTAAAGGTTCTGTTTCACATTGGCGAATTCTTTACTTCTATTAGAGGGATTTGAAACTATTTTCCGATGTTTCTTTGTCGTGCAGAGCCCAGAAACAATATATTTCCATTGTCCACGAGGTCCTAATGCCATCAAACCGTGGGTACTCCTCCGCCCATCGGCTAGAACAGTAGCATTTTTATCCCCACAGTTTTTCTGTCAGGATTCCGGACACGCCAGCCAAGCAATTTTATCAGCTTTTCTGGCCGTTTGCATCTAAACTACGGAACTGCTTTCTTTAATCTAAGTGACCAATACCTCTTGATCCTCTGCTATGCTATTTCTCTCTCTCTCTCTCTCTCTCTCTCTCTCTCTCTCTCTCTCTCTCTCTCTCTCTCTGTCATGATCACTCATATTGCTAGTTTTGTATATATATATATATATATATATATATATATATATATATATATATATATATATATATATATATATATATATATATATATATATATATATATATATATATATATATATATATATATATATATATATATATATATATTATATATACACACACATATATATATATATATATACATATATATTTATACATATTATATATATATCTCATATAAAAACGTGAATGCTAGTATGTTTGTATATATGTATGTTTATTTGTTTGTATGTTAGTGCGCTATAGAAGTCCGAACCGCTTGAACAATCTAGACAAAATCTGACACATGGCCATCATTTGACCCAACTTAGATAATAGGGTGAGTTTCAACCCGTACCCCATTCCCCTTCCCCTTTCCCATTTGCCTTCCCACCTTCCTTTTTTAACTAATGTGGTAAATAAACTCTATGGGTTTGTCATGCCTCATTTCATGATTTCATGTATAAATAAACTCTACAGGTTTATCATACTTCATTCTTATACTCAATACCATAGAAATGTATGTTGAAAATGTTTTTCTTTTCTGTGATTAATAATTCTGTATCAGTCACCACAGTAATAGCTGGATAAAAGGGACAGTCACAACAGTAATACCTGGACAAAAGGGACAGTCAGTACAGCAATCCTTGGATAACAGTGACAGACAGTACAGTAACACCTGGATAAATGGGTCAGCCACCACAGGAATACCTGGATAAGAGGGAAAGTCAGCACAGTAATACCTGGATAAATGGGGCAGCCACCACAGGAATACCTGGATAGATGGGATAGTCACTGCAGTAATTTCTGGATAAAATGGACAGTCACCACAGTAATACCTGGGGGCAGTCAACATAATAATGTCTTGAAAAAAGGACAGTCACTGCAGTAATACCTGGATAAAAGGGACAAACAGTACAGTAATACCTGGTTAAAGGGCACTCACCACTGTAATGTCTGGATAAAGGGGCAGCCATCATAGTGACACCTGGGTAAGAGAGACAGTCGGCATTGTAGTACCTGGATGAATGGGACAGTTAGCATAGTAATACATAGATAATTGGGAGTCACCAAAGTAAAACCTGGATAAACGGAACAGTCAGTACCTGTAATACTTGGATAATTGGGAAAGTCAGTAGTGTAGTACTTGGATAAAAGGGACAGCCACCAAAATAATATCTGGATAAATCAGACAGTCACTACAGTAATACCTGCATAAAAGGGACAGTCAGCACAGTAATGCTTGGGTGAATGAGACAGTCAGCACAGTCATACATGGATGAAAAGGACAGTTATCACAGTAATACATGGATAAATGGGACAGTCGGCACAGTATATTAGGATAAAAGGGACAGTTAGTACAGTAATCTCTGGATAAAAGGGTCAGTCACCACAGTAATACCTGGCTAAATGGGGCACCCAGAACAGTAATGTTTGGTTTAAAGGACAGTCAGCACAGTAATTTGTGGATAAATGGGACGGTCAGTAGGAGGAGGTGCAGGAAAATTTTTCTGAGTCCTCCTGAGTTTTCCCAGGCTGCTCCAGGTTGGCCAGCTAATACATATGTATATATATAATATATGTGTGTGTGCATGTGTATATATGTCTGTCTGTCTGCTTGTCTGTCTGTTTGTCTGTCTTTATACGTGTATAATCTCTAGAGATCTGCAATCCTGTACTGTTTATGGTTACTGATAAAGCTGATAGGAAAAATTCGTGTTCACACTGGAAATGTTGCTTCGTGTGTTCTTTGATTTGCAAAGACATGTAAACGGGTTTATGCAGTATAAAGTTTAAATTGAGATTAAAACCTTGCGATGAATAAGATAAAACATCGTTCAATTTCCCTTATAGATTTATAGATTTTGAAAAATAAATAAGATAAACACATATAAACAGCTGATAAAGCAAGCACCCATGGGCTTTCACACTTACGATCACACATGCAACATTACATATATACACACGTATACACATACACAAACACGCACGCACACATAGACACATTTAGACTTTCACACATTAACTCAAACAACTGAAATAAAAGGCTATCTCAAAACTTTTCACACTGTCACTATCTTTACAGAGAAACCATTCACACATATATACATGGAGAGAGAGAGAGAGAGAGAGAGAGAGAGAGAGAGAGAGAGAGAGAGAGAGAGAGAGAGATTTTAAAGATGACGAAATAAAACAGCTCTTTGATAGATGGACATTACAGCGAAATCAGTAAAAAATCGAAATTTCACCAGGATATCTTCAGAAAATTATATTTGTCAAATATCAGGTCACGTAACCTTATAAAATGATTCAACCCAACCTTGCCTTCGGTATTTCTTCCCCTGTCGTCGACAAAATGTAGATAGGAAAATAATTTATCATCTGACGGAAGTCTTTGGATCTGCTGTTGCTTACCAGATCTTACCCCTCTGAGCTTGTGGTCTGCTGGAATGTAGGAGCTCGCTTTCTGATACGAGATTACAGGCAACTATAGTGTCCTGTTTTCAGGACCTGTATTCGAAGAGAACGTGTTCAACTCAGTCGTAATTTTCCTAAATGATAACTGACAGCACTGAAAGACTTACGTGTAATTCTAGTGAGCTTTAAGTCATTCCCGATGTAAAGTGAGTTTAATATTTGCTGGGTATTTTTGGTTTATTATTGGAAAGTATAAAAATGCCATGCTCAAAAGTAACAAATTATATATATACAGTATATATATTTTTATATGTTTCCTGGTGCAGGTGGTTCTTATGACTCCACATTTATTACTTTACTCTAAAATGGCCTTGCAAGATACCCAGGACATATAAAACACAAACAAAAAGGAGTTGTACAAGGAGCGGAGGGCTCTTACTCAAAGGGAAGTGCGTGAAACATGTGGAAACAAAAATAGTATATTCTCATAAAACACAAGATCAAAGGGACATTAACTGAAACACGTTAAATTGCTGCTGCCGAGGTCCTCCCGAAGGAGGGGAGCTTGGGAATGCCAGGAACACGAACCAAGGAAAATTCTGCTACGGTCGTCCTTCTGAAACGATATTAGGACCCAGGTTACAAATCTAATGCTGGAATTCGGGGAATGAATTACTCGGGTGTGCGCTGAGGGCGCCAAGGACTCACCCGAGGCGTTACTTGTGACTCAGAGGAAAGAAGCAGTGAACACGTGGGCCGGGATTAAACCAAGAAACATCAGGGAATACAAAGTTATAGGCCCAGAAGTTAATCAATGCACAAGGGCGAAGTAACGTGACTAGCAACTCGTTTTGGGTACTTTATCACATTGTAGGGGCGTAAGGCTGACGTCGTCTTCTGCCAGGGACCACGTGTGGGAGCGTCGACAAAAGGGCCTCCCTCACCAAGGTACTGCTTCAAGTCGTAGATTGGGGCGGAAAAGGGCGCCCTTTGGATGATGAAAAGGCCGCAGTTGATGTATCCGCTCGCGTTTGGGACTTGCAATCCCCACTTGCACTGGCTGCTGGCCACGTGGTTGGGATACAGAGCAAAGGGCCGTTAACTTCCACGTGGCGACGAGGGAAAGAGTGGGGGGGGGGGCAGCGAGGTCTTCACTCGTGACCTCTTTCCTTTAACTACTGGCTGTGTGTGAGAAAGAGCTGTTGTTGTTGTTGTTTATTGTTGTATTAAGCCAACTCTTGTGTTATGGCCTTTCCTTGTTTGGCTTTAATGTAGGTGATCTGAAAATTTCAGAAGGTCATTTGTTATAGGAAATGTGAAAGAGATTTAGTAGTAGAGACAGTTGTGGATGGAGGAAGGATGATGGTTGTAGTGGAGGGGGCCATCATGTCACGGATAGTAGTAGTTTGAAGATGTAAGGCCTTTGAAAAGAAAAATAGAGAAACATTGCAGGTGGGGTTGTCCAACCCTTTAAACCCTAGAGTCCCTGCAGAGTATTCTTAGTGGTAGAGTAGTTTAGTTGGAATAAGACAGAGATGATGTGTATAGGGCCTTACGGTGAGGGGATGGGATGAGTTGAGGAGGATGATGGTGGTAGTTAAAGAGGGCCATCTTGGTTAGTTTGTAGTGGTAGTATGAAAGTACATGTTAGTGAGTTGGTGGCCAGTGCCACTCTGAACACACTTAACATTACATTACTTAATTCAGCTGGAAAGTAGAAAGTGAGAAGTTTAAGTATTCTCATTGCATTGTTCTATCTTGGTGGCGGTAAGTTTACTAGCAGCTGGGCATGTGTGTCGATGTCCTCGACTATTGCCTTTGCAAGTGTTGCTGCTATTTTAGCTGCGTCTGGTGAGTTTACATCAGCTTGTACTTCGCCTCTGAGCAGTGCTGTCTCTCTGCATTCTAGCAGGTAGTGTAGGAGGCTGCTGTGTTTCTTCCTCACAGTGCTCACATGGTCTGACACTGGGGTTAACAATTTCAGCAGGCTCTGTATCCCTAGCCTTAGTCTGTGAATACATACAGCAAGTTTTCTCGGTGTGTGCCTGTCTAAGTTGCCCATTTGTACCATCTGGCAGTTGGGGAGTGATCTGTCCATGCCCGTAGGTCTTCCAGCATGTTTGCTTTCATGAGCGGTTTTATGGCATTTTTGATCTGTTGTAGTGCAGGTTGTATGTGGATTTTGCACTCTGTCAATGTACCTTGTGCTCTTGGCTAGTTCATCCGCTTTATCATTGCCTGGAAATGTGACTCAGTATCCAGTTCATAGTGACTGGTCTTCCTCTTCGCTGTGCTGGTAGAGCAGTGACTTGATCCCAGCCAGCAAGGCCTCCTCGCCCTGACCTTTTATTTGCCCTGACCCAGGTCACGCTTCTATATCAAAGAAAACGGCTTCCTCTCCTGTACCTGTACCAAAGAAAACGATGCAAAGCCAGTTTACTGCCCAGGGCAAAAGATTACATCTTGAGTATAACCCACCCCGATGAACCAGTATTTACTACTTCTCCCAGGTTCAAAATATCTATCGGCCGAGCAAAGCAGAAAGGCGGGCGCTTTCATAGCGTATTTTGGCGCTAATCTTTACAATATATATATATATATATATATATATATATATATATATATATATATATATATATATATATATATATCATACATACATACATACATACATACATGCATGCATACATACATATACAAAGAATGGAAGCGCATACATTTTACCATTGTAATAATATCCTTCCTGAAGTGACGAAGTGTAATGCTTAACCAACTTCGGCAGTTCATAATTAGGTTTC
>NC_089744.1:72630643-72640643 GCF_040412425.1 Macrobrachium rosenbergii | reverse complement strand
TTGCATAATATAAAAATATTAAAAAACAATATAATAAAAGTTTCATTTACCTTATTATTGCAGGCTTGTCTGCAAGACTCTGGGCTCTTTCATAATCGAGTAGTAACCGTTGTCGTCGTAGTCCAAAGAAAGTCCGTAAGATAAGTCCATTTTCGTTCCAGGTCGTCAGGTTGTAGGGCTGTAGGTGACTGTTACAGTTGCTAGTAACTAGAAGAGGAAGGAATAAACCTTACATCTTCATATTCCTCTAGAAAGTGGTCGTCTGGTGAGGGCTCATCAGGCTCATCTTCATTGGGTGATGCTGCAAGAGCCTTTTGCCTCTCAGTAAGTTCTAATAACCACTTAGCACCTGTAGCAACCAAATAATTTTGACACAGGTGTTCAATGTCTTGTAGCTTCTGCTTTTGAATCATTATATCGTGTATGTATTTGTTATTGACAGGAGCACTGAGGTCCAACTCCCTTACCCGCCTATCCTTCCGACCTGGAACAAGACTGACTTTAAGGGCATCTTCGTCGCTCATACCATACTCTGCTTTGTCTATGACAACAGAATCACTACTAGTAGGCTTATCACCTTTTTCTTTCACTGTCGAGTCACTGTCTACAGTCTCTATAGTAGTTTCAAAGCAGCTGCTAGTATAATCAGGATCATCAGGGTCTGATTCACTGCTGCTCGGAATATATTCCTCCTCTACGTCCTCCATGAACAGCTGGGAATGCACAGTACTTTTTCTGAGAGATTGCTTTCCATGCCAAAACACATCATCATCGTCGTCAGAATCTCTGATAACTGTTTTTTCTGGGGTTTTAAAGGAAAGCTTTTTATTGGCCTTACTTTGAACTGTTACTGACGAACCGTAAAATGCCTTCACTTTGCTCTTTTTCCCTTTAGGTGTTAGTGTAATCACAACATCCCCATGATGTTGTGGAACATCGGTTCCACTTCCCGATAAAGATGCACTAATATTGGCAGCATCACGCACTGTTACACCTTTTTTTCCCCCACTACCACTCCTTCGAGTGTTCTTCTCCATTATTTTGAACAGTATAGCACAAAAAAAAATGAAGTTTTCACTGAAAAACACCAAAAACACAGACGACCGGCAAAAGCGTGACTCTGTTCTCGACTATAAACAAACCGGACTCTTGTGATTGGCTGAGAGCGAGCGTGAATGCTCTTCGCTGATTGGCTGCGTGGCAGATAGATCCCTAGTATGCAGGCGCGTTCGCAAGGCCACTGCACTATAGAAAGGCTAACTTGAAATAGATCCTTAGTATATGGTTATTCGGCAGAGTCCAAATTCTGTATACGAAGGATTATTTCAATTTGGCGAGAAGGTTTTATACCCAATGCTACTTCTCGGGATTTTCGACCAACTTGCAGATTGAATTTCTGTCTGAAATTTTGTAGGAAGAAAGTTCAATACTTGCTCCATCGAGAACCCTGATAAAAAAAAAATGACCCAAATTTCGAGATAGATCCTTTCTATAGTGAACGCCTATATACATATATATTAAAAACTGAAGTCACGGTCACATTATTATTAATGTGAAAGAACGCATATATAGAAAACCAATGTTATTGTAATTTAACTCTGGAAATTATGTAAAGAGTTTAACCCAAGGCTAATTTGATCCTTTGAACCACATCTAGAATATACATAACAAAAGATCCCATATAAACACGAGGCGCTTTGTGTCGTATTTATATGGGTAATGGCTAAACCTCTAGGAATACTCTAGGCCTCAGGAAACTCGCTTCCATATCGTAAATACAAATGTAAACTGTATTTTTGTGCAATGTTTCGGCTTATGCTATTAATATAAGCACTCTACTTATGGTCTCATGTTGCTGAAAAGTGTTAAGTAATTATCGTCCGTATGGACCTTTCAATCCTTTATGTTTTAATTTCAGGTGGGGTAAAAAATGCCTACTTTTTTCTTGCAAGGAAAGCTGGTACGTTATAGTTTTGTTGCCATAATGAATTACTTTAACTCGATAACTAAAAATTATCAATGATTTCGTTTTTTCTAGGTCAAGATTATTACTGACTTAAACCAAAATAAATATATAAGAATTTGCTAGATGTAAAAAGGCAAAGTTGACATTAAGATAAAACACTGTTCGTAATTCATATTATAAGTTTTAGATTGTTATCAAATTCCTGGCCGAGATAAAGATTCCTTAGTGCAAAGTAGAATCTATTAGATTGAAAATATCATCTAGAACACTGGATGTCTCTGAGGAGGCTTTGGGGCAGGATGAATTCCTGACAAATTCATTAAAAAAGATTAAACAAATAAATATGTTCTGTAACTTAAGAAAGATGAACCTGCTAAGAGGAATATGGGTCAAATAACGAACCCTTTTATTGGAGTGTTTTCTCAATAGTCGTTACTAATTATTCCCCATTACCATTAGCAATCCTTTCTCGGCCACCCTTATGTATTCTGTAGAAACTATTATTATTATTATTATTATTATTATTATTATTATTATTATTATTATTATTATTATTATTATTATCTGCTGTGTTTATGCGTATTCGTTTATTATTATAACTTTTTATCCTTTGTATCTAAACTTTGTATATTGTATTGTAACTATTTTGTTGATCTCTGTAAATGGCCACGAGCTGAAAAAAAAAGATGCTATCATTAATGTTATTATCATCCTCTAAATACACCATCGATCCTTCCTGTACATAATGCTGGATAGGATTGAAGGCTATTGCGTCGTCTGAATTGGTTTCCGATCCTCTCAGAGGATGTGTTGGTTCCAGATCGGAGTCTGATTTACTCGTCTCCATAATTCGCCTGAAATCGCTCTCCTGTGTCATGGCGACGGTAACGATTTCACATTTCCCGTAATGGCCTCGTGGATCTGAATTTGATTTCCGAGGAAAATGATGAATTTTCCTCTGACACAGAAACGAGATTTGACAATTACAGGTGCTTAAGTGTAAACTCGGCCACTGGAAAATGAGGAATTCGTCTGGATTACTTTGACCCGTGTTCTATTTTTCGGAATTAGAATCAACGCTGAATTTCAACTTCAGCTACTTTCTGGGCATGAGTTTCCTTGCCGAAGGTCCGAGACACAGAAAAGGAATTTTTCCAGGAAGAAATAACTGAGACAATGAGGTTTGTATGATTGTCTGTCTGTCTGTTTTTCTGTCTGTCTCGGTCTAAACCGTACGAACTGTATTTATTTTTTTACGTGAAGACTTTATTTGTACAAATGAACTGCAGTTAATAGACATATTAAAGGTAATTCACTTTACTAGTCTGAGGATTTCCAAACAATGCTCTAATTTCATGCCATATTTGAATGGTCTTGATATAACTGTGATCACAGGCCATAAAAAAGTAGTTTTGTTATTTGATAAAAATAATGTACTAATTAATGACAGATATTTATTTCATATATACCCTATGTAATATGATAAGAATATATCTACTTCTATTGACTTGCAACGGCAGATGAAAGAGAAAATATGGCATTGTTCTCAGGCATGGAGTTCGTACCTTATATAAGAATGGAAAGAGCCCTGAAAAGTTTACGGGGATTTTATTGTATTATGTGAGCTATTTCTAAAGAATATTATTCATAGATATGGTCAGAGAAGTAAAAATGGCCAGGAGAGAAGTCCAAGTTCAATTTGATATGATAATGAAAAAAGGGGTGTCTGGAGCTACATATGCTCATTATTTGGTTGAAGAAACGATTAAGATAAAGAGGTCAGTTTAGAAACAGAGGGGAATATGTGGCAGTAGAGGTAGTTCTGAAAAGAAAGTTACGTGATAACTACGCGGTAATGGGATATAAAAGTGAAAATAAACGAAATGTAGGATAAAGATAAAACAAACTGGTGTAAGAGTAGATTAGGAATATGCAAAATTCAGTGAAAGTCATGGGGTTGGTAGTGATAAGAATTTATTGATAAGCCTTTGTTTCAGTTTCTTTCCAAGGGGAAATAAGTTCACGGATAAAAGTTTTCATTTGAGACAACAAATTTCTGTATATTTTTCTCGTGGAAAAACCAAATTATGAATTATTAAGCTCAATGTGATTAGTTAAGTCTAATGCTAACTTTAAAAGTAGATGAATTTCTCAACATGAAACTTATTTTCAGTCGTTCCACCAATAGCGCAGTAAAAAAAAAAAAAAAAAAACTCTCGTAAAGTTGTGGCAAATTAAATTTTTGACCCAGAGCATATTCACAACATTTATACCATTTTCAGTTAATCTCTAATCCTGTTGTATGAAGCTGGATAAACCTGTGCATCAGTACTGTATAAACTGCAATCAAAATAGTAAATCGTACTTTGGCGCTCTCTCTCTCTCTCTCTCTCTCTCTCTCTCTCTCTCTCTCTCTCTCTCTCTCACTTCTATGGCTTTGGTCTGGGTAATTATCACTTATATTTTCCGTATGAGAGAGAGATTTAAAACAAAGAGATCATAACAGTAAACAAAAAAAAAAAACTATAATTCGGAAAAGTTGAAATGTGAAACAAACGGCGTAGCGTGTCTCGTAAATGTACTGCCAAGAGATACTTGCAAGAATTGAGAGTTCTTTGACAAGAGAGTTTTAATTAAATGTCTAAATTTTATTCTATATTTCCTAAACATGCTCTCCAATTTGGGAAAACCAAGGTTAAATTTACGAAGACTTTTACAGATGATCGTGTCAGCATCTAATAGTAACAGAGCGTAAAAAAAAAAGTATGATAATTTATTTTATTAGTATTCTGTGTATTCTCAAGTATAAAAAGGCAAGGAATAAAGCAATCCTCAGAAGACTAGCATTATAAGAAGAGCTGAAAAACATTTAGAAATGTGTAAAGGAAGCGTAAATGGAGTTATGTGACCTGAAAAGGACCGCGAATCATTCTCATTGAAGTCTTACGGTGTTTCTCCCATGATGTGAATTGTAAGAAACCTTTTCTTCTTCTTTTTTTGATAAACCTAGTGGCGGCTTCACCAACCACAGGCACCGTAATGGTTCGTTTTATCACAATTTGGAAGACCAGTGTTGGAACTGCTGGCCTTCAGCTGTACAGAAATAGAATTTAATACAGATTTTAACTGTTTAGTCAGATAGGATTGTACCTGCATTGAAGCAGCTGAATTTAACCCAGTTATCCCGAAAATATTTCTTTAAATTTCCAATGATATATTTATTTTTCTCTTAAGCTGGCCTTTATGCTTTCTATGGATTATTTTTCCGGGTACGTCTGTGTATTTTTCCTTAACTTTGGACCTAAAATTAACCCTCAGCAAATATGATAGTTGAGTCCTACCGCTTTATAATTTGGATTTCCATTGGGAAATGTTCTTCATAAATATTCGCTTAGTAATAATAATAATAATAATAATAATAATAATAATAATAATAATAATAATAATAATAATAATAATAATAATAATAATAATAATAATATCTTTGAAGAAGACCCTTTAAGACATACTTTGTTGAAACTGCCATTCTTTTCAACCCAAATAATAATAATAATAAAATAATAATAATAATAATAATAATAATAATATAATAATAATAATAATAATAATAATAATAATAATAATAATAATATAGATGTGAACAAAAAAAAAATAACCTTAACTAATATTTTTTCCAAAGTAAATCAGAGCTCCATAAAAAAACAAAAGATTCAGCAATAAAATAGAGTAGAATAACGATTGGTATAGTAAAGGCTTAACCGTAGTGTTAAAAAATAAAAGGGAAAAAGTCTTACAAAAAAGACCACTGATAACAAAGAAAGTTAGAATCGCCTCTGGAATAAAAGTGCCGGAATGTAAGTGGGCCGGGAAGTGTGAAAAACACGGCCGGGCCAACAGTGATATTGAAAAGGGGGACTTGTAGCAAAAAAGAAAGTGAGAGAAAGGCTATTGGAAGTTTTCAGAGAGAGAGAGAGAGAGAGAGAGAGAGAGAGAGAGAGAGAGAGAGAGAGAATTTAACTTTAGATAAAAAAGCAAGCACTTTCTTATAGCTTGTATATAATTTGTTGTTTCCACGGAACATATTTCACTTAGCTATTACTCAGCATCCAACAGTGTACACCATTAAATCAAACATCACTTGCAACCGATTTTTTATTAACTTATATTGTTACATTTAGAGACAACTAAACTCGGTTTTTTTTACCGAGGCACATTTGCACCGAATCGCAGGGGTGTCCTTTTAGCTCGGAAAAGTTTCCTGCTAGCTGATTGGTTGCAAATATTTTGTCCGAATAGCATCATTGCTTTCAAATAATTACCAAGTAATGTGAATCGAAACTTATTTACTAACCTAAATTTCTCCCTCAGATATGTGTTTTGTCAATAAATAATATTAACGAATAAAGAGATTATAAAGGATTGTGATGGTAAGTCTAAATTTAATAACAACACCCGCCGAAGTCAACGACAGGAGCTTGTTTTCGGATGTACGCTGCATAATTTTTTTACTTTTCACATATTTTAACACCAATCGGGATAAATTACACTAAGCATAAGAAAAACATGTTATTATAAACTTTCTTTGAATACCAGAGTCTACTAAAAACATGGAATTAATAAAACTCGCTATTATCGGAAACTTCCAGGGAGGTAAAAGGAACAGCCTGCGGCGGCCTGGCGGGAAAAACTATCACAGGTGATTGTCATTGCAGCATTTTCCTGATTTATGTAAATGTTGAAATCAGTGTTACGTTACTTAGATTACTTTAATGGCTATATCTGCAATGAAAAAGTTTCTGTGCTTCTTTTTGTAGGTGCACGCTAATAAAAATATATTTCGCAGACATTAACAACTTACTCTTTCATGTAAGTTACAGCAGAAAATGCGAGATAAGAAAACTTTTTTTCTTATTTTGCGTTCTGTTCAGGACACATATAAGGTTAACACGAGTTTCTGCGGATATTTTGAGAAGTAAAAGAATATGTGACTGAGTAGAATATGTACTATACACATATACATTTTAAGGATTAGCTGGCTACATGCGTCTACTGTCAAATACCGAGGCGGAGATGGAAGGGGGAGGGTATCGCGTTGTAACTCGGTGAAATTATGAATTCGTTTAATTATGATTTTTATGCAATTTATGGAACACTACAGTATCCTCAAACCGAAAATGGTGCTATTAATAGAATCTATACCTTTACGACAAAATTAGCAAATCCTTTCTATACGGACTTACATCATAGGCCTACATACACCTAGCTTAACTTATATCAAGCATCAGCTACTGTTTACTGTTACTCCTTACCTTAAAGAGTTAAGCAAATTTTATTGCAATTGTCAAAAAATGGTGTAAGACACATAGACATAGGCTAGCCTAGTTTGAAATCTGTGCAAGAAATAAAGCCATAATAAGGGAAGTACATTATTATTATGTAAAGAAAAAGAGCGTCTTCATATTCATCATCATATTTATCATAATGATATAACAAAGGCTTCAGCACAAAAGCCTATAAAGATGATATGTATCTGAAAAGTTTTCTTGCCCATCAACATTTGCTGGCATGTGGATACCATATGAATAACTAGGCCTACTTATCTAGGTAATTTTATCTAAATTTTATCTAATGCCACAGGCTGTTCCTTTTACCTCCCCGGAAGTTTTCACTAATAGCGAGTTTTATTAATTCCATGTTTTTAGTAGACTCTGGTATTCAAAGAAAGTTTATAATATGTTTTTCTTATGCTTAGTGTAGTTTATCCCAATTGGTGTTAAAATATGTGAAAAGTAAAAAAATTATGCAGCGTGCATCCGAAAGCAAGCTCCTGTCGTTGACTTCGGCGTGTGTTGTTATTAAATTTAGACTTACCATCACAATCCTTTATAAACTCTTTATTCGTTAACATTATTTATTGACAAAACATATGTCTGTGGGAGAAAATTAGGTTAGTAAATAAGTTTCGATTCACATTAGTTGGTAATTATTTGAAAACAATGTTGCTATTCGGACAAAATATTTGCAACCAATCAGCTAGCAGGAAACTTTTCCGAGCTAAAAGGGCACCCCTGCGATTCGGTGCAAATGTGCCTCGGTAAAAAAAAAAACCAGTATAGTCACTTGTTTCACTAAGTGCCATAACGTTGGCCTTTAGCCCGTTATATCTACCAAATATATTTTCCATCTTTATTAAACTCAAGCCACATCCAGACCCCATGTCTCAAATTCTTGCTATTCTTTTTATTTAACGATGGATCTGGGTAAGCGAGGAAGACTTCAGGGCCAGTTCCTTTGATGGCTTGTACAGTAACTTATAAAAGTGAAGCTACAAATTTCAAAATTGATCGTACTACTTTAGAAACTCGTGAATTGCCAGTTAGTATATTTTATTCCAATTATTGTCATCCTTTTTATCTGATAATAAGTACCAGTGATTAACTGTAGAACCACAGAAGGTAATTCCCCAGTGAGTGGTCAATGTTTAGCTCAATAATTGTTTATTAAAAGAAAAAAAAATTCCCCCCCCAAAAAAATAATTTCCCCTTAGAAACATCTGCGGCTCTCAATGTGTGATATCGAGTGTTCACCATTGACTGGCAGCAGGAACCGAGTGCATAAGCATTGGCCTAATGTGATTTGTAAATTAACTTTCTACTTTTATAGCGTCATATCGAAAGTTATTATGATTTCTTTTGATAATGCACAAAGAAGTTTAGCATCTGATTGAATGAAATATAAATAAGACACAAGTTGGTGTAGAAAAAATAATAAAAATGAAATCCAAGTTATATGCGCGTTTAGCATGGCCACATGGTTAGGCCTATTTCAGAAATCAAGGAAATACATTTTCCAGCTGGTTGTTTAATAAATTGAGTTGTTTGGATATCCAGATGGTTGTAAACACGATTTTCCATTAATTAGGTTTCATTATCAAGTCAGGGGAAATGAGGAAGTCTACACCTAAGTTAAGTCAGGGGAAGTGAGGAGGTCTAGACCTAAGTCAAGTCAGGAAAGTGAGAAAGTCTAGGCCTAAGTCAAGTCAGGAGAAGTGAGGAAGTCTGGGCTTAAGCCAAGTCAGGGGAAACGACTTAAGTCAGGCCTAAGACAAGGCAGGAAAGTGAGGAAGTTCAGACCTCAGCCAAGCCAGGGGAAGTAAGGGAAGTCTAGGCCTAAGTCAAGTCAGGGAAGTGAGGAAGTCTACGCCAAAGTCAAGTCCGGGGAAGTGAGGAAGTCTAGGCCTAAGCCAAGGCAGAGGAAGTGAGGAATAGAAGTCAGATAGATGAATTTTCAGTTGTTTTCGGTCAGCCTTGGTGGATCTTAGACTTGAATGGTTTGGGAACACTTTTATTATTTGGGGAAGCCCTCTGTATTTGTAACGGTTCTGTATTTGTAACGGAAAACCTGTTTGCAATCAAGTTTACCCTTTCAATAGTGGTTACTTTCTGTCAGTTATTGCAAACATAATGAAGGAGGGAACTGATTTACCTGTTTATTCAATATTACTGGCTGACGATGGGGGTATTGGGTCAAAGTCCCCCCCAACCCCAGTAGGTCTAAACCGAAGCCAAAGCTGAAGTAGAGTCCGAATGGTCGGGTCCTAAAATCTAAAATCAGAACTACCAACCACATCCAACTTCTCTGTTAAATCTAGGTGCATTCATGATTGATTATGCTTAATGTTACGGAGATTTTCCCCTTATAGTCTATTGATACTTGCATGGTTTTATGCATCTTCGCTAAAACAATTGATAATACACTATGACGTCAAATATTTGTTTCCACATTGCTCGAAATATGCAACGGTAATGTTGGTAATCCTGTGTTGAACGAAAATTTCAAATTGTTCCGTTTCTGTAGTTTGAAGTAATTACTGTACTTTGAAATAATTACTATTAGCGTAATTTTTCTTATGATTGTTATAAATATCATAGATTTGATATTTATGCATCATATGTTAGCTTTATTTTGCTTGATGGAGCTTTCAATGTAGAAAAAATAAGTTTTTCAGCTACGTGTTGAAGTTGCCAGTTAGTG